>NC_140630.1:1905772-2075772 GCF_057382275.1 Copadichromis virginalis | reverse complement strand
TTTCCGTCACCATCGTCTCGTCTTCTCTCCCTCGCAGACAAAGAGGAGGTGCTGAGGAAGAAGCAGAAGCCGCTGCCTCACTATGAGCACTGGAGAGGAGGAAGAGGAGGAGGAGGAGCCGGGGGATTTGGTGGATCAGGAGGAGGAGGTAGGAATGTTTCTAAGATTGGCATGAGAAGGGGGATTTCCTCGCATGAACACGAGGAAGGCGTCTCTCAGACTCAAACGGACGCGGCGCCGGGCTTTCCTCAGCCGTCCTGAGTTTTGAATCTTCTTTCTGCAGGATTTCAGTTCCACCAGGAGATGAATGGAGCCGGGGGAGGAGCAGGAACGGGAGGGTTTTTTAATGTCTCTTTCTCTGGCTTCGGTAATGGGGGAGGGGCTCAGATGTCAGGCTCCGCCCCTCAGTCAGGTGCTGCTCAGCAGCAGCAGCAGACTGACAGACAGACAGGAGGACAGAGCGACTCGCCGCTCCGTCAGCAGCTCCTTCAGATCGGTAAGAAACAAAACTGTTCTCCTCTCGTCGTACGCCGATGACGTGCCGCTGTACGCTCTCTCACCTGAACCTCCACCTGTGCTGCGTTTCCAGCTGCTGCCCTCAACAGCAGAGTCTCTCAGAGCGCCCGGCAGACCGCCACCGCCCTGCTGCAGTACTGCAGCACTGGAGACGCTCGCGTCCTCCTCGCCATCCAGAGACACCTGTGTGGCATCCAAGATGGAAACGGAGACACGTGAGTGTTTCTGAGAACCAATCACAGCAAGTTTCTCCTCTGAGGTTTGTTTGGTGGCTTCACGTGTTTGTTTCTCCTTCCAGACCTTTACACCTGGCCATCATCCATCATCAGACAGGTGTGATCCAGCAGCTGATCCACACTCTGCTCAGCAGCCAGCAGCAAGGCATCATCAACACAGCCAACCACCTCCAGCAGGTAAGCTCCTCCCCCTCCTGTCTGATGTAGATAATGAGTAAACCCAGCTGTAACAGGTAATAACATCCTGCATAGTTTACAGGTTACTAGGTAAACTAGAACTCGCCTCATCTTTTTAGCTGCAGTCTGAGGACAGGTAAGCAGAAACTGGCAGATCAGGTGTTTTCAGATGCGCAGGTAAAGTCCTGGGAAGTTTTTCCTGTTTGGAGTGTTTGTGCTCTGATCGGAGCACGGAGCACACACCTGTTGGGCAGGTTAGGGCGCTGCAGGAAGCTGCAAAACATCCTTATCACATGACCGCTGACTCCTCCTCCTCTGCAGACTCCCTTGCACCTGGCGGTGATCACACGGCAGGTGAAGGTGGTGGAGGTGCTGCTGAAGGCGGGGGCTGACCCCAGCCTGGTGGACAAAGATGGCCGTACCCCCCTCCACCTGGCGGCGCTGGCCGGGGACCACAACATTCTTCGCTTCCTGCTGGCTCACCTGGGAGAATGCCACGCCCACCTGGTCAACATGCCTGATTTCCACGGTGAGAGGATGCCACACACACACACACACACACACACACACACACACACACACACACACACACACACACAGAAATATAAAAGGCTGAAAGTAACCGAAACGTTTCTCTCCGTCAGGCCTCCACCCACTTCACCTGGCTGTGAGGAGGGACGGCGAGCGCTGCCTGCGTCTGCTGGTGGAGGGCGGAGCCAAAATAAACGAGCCTGAGCAGAAGAGCGGGAACACCGCCCTCCACCTGGCCGTCAGAGAAAACCTGTTCAAGGTGGCCTGCCTGCTCATCACCGAGGTAACGAGACACAGCAGGGGGCGGAGCTTCTTTACATCAACCGGCAGTGTGAATCTGATGTCATTAATGTCTTTGTGTTTCCAGCTCCGAGCTGACGTTAACGCCTGCACGTTTGGAGGAAACACGCCGCTCCACCTAGCCGCAAGCCTCAGCTCGCCGACCTTCTGCTCCATGCTCATCGCTGCAGGTGAGACACGCACACATGGGGAGGCGGAGCCACGTTTAACAAACAGGTGATTAAAGGTGGGTTGTTCCTCAGGTGCTGATAAGTCCATCGAAAACGATGAGCCGCTCTTCTTCAGCTCCTCCTCCTCAGACGATGAAGATGAACCAATCAGAGAAGAAGAGAAAGAGCGAGAGGTCGCCCCAAAGACATCCAATCCCCGCAAGAGACCTGCAGGAGGCCACACCCCCCTGGACCTGGCTAAATGCCAAAAGGTAAGTTGTACTTTCAAAATAAAAGCATATTTTCCAGATGTAGAGACGACAGATGTACATGTGATCGACCAACTGCGTAAACAGCGGGGTAATCGATTCAGAGTAATCAGAGTACACCCTCAGGTGGCATTTTCTGAACGTCGTTACGGTTTGTGAGGACGCTAACAGAGAAGCTGTTGTGTGTGGCTACATCACCTCTTCAGGTCAGGAAAGTGTTGTCGCCATCTAAGAGTCCGAAGTCGGATCGCCGCGGCAGCGGGAACATCAGACCGACGACCAGCAGCACTGAAGGTTTGTCGGTTTTCTCTTTTTAGCTGATCGGCTTTCAGATGTTACTAAAAACAAGCTAACGTGAAGCTGCGATGCCGCCACAGAGGTGGAGCGCGCGGGGCTCGACGAGGACACGCTGTCACGGCTCGTGAACGTGCTGAGCGTCGGCGACGTCCCCTGGAAGAAACTGGCGGAGAAGTTGGGCATGATGACGCTGACTCACCTGTACCAGGACAGTCCGACGCCCTGCCGCCAGCTGCTGCGCCATTACAAGGTAAGAGCCACGCCCACTGCACACGTGCCTCGCTGAGGCTGCGCGGGGTCACGTCTGACAGCCGGCCTCACGTGATGGCACCCCACGTGTCCGCCTCTCCCTCTGCCCGAGTCAATTAGAGGTCTCTTCCTGTTAACAGGGAGTTCGTCCTCGCCACCGTTTTAGGGTCTTTACCCTGAAATCAGCTGCAGGTAACAGCTCACCTGCCAGCCACGCCCCGGCTCTGCGACACAAACAGGAAGCATCGCTGGTGCTCATAGATGTTTCCGTAAGCTGTGCTGCTACTTCCTGTGCACACAGTCACATGATCGCTGTCAGTTTATTATTTAGAGGAAGACTCTGTGAGGGACGTTTCCTGTTTATCTCGATCAGGTTGTCAGACACACCTGTGACACCTGTGAGCAGCAACGCGTCTGTTATTACTGCCGAGTCTCTAACGTACCGCGTAAAGCACCTGGAGGGGACTTCGGTGATTTTCTGTAGAACTGAAACAAACTGAATGTCATGGGCTCCTCCTGGTGGAGTATGTGGGTACTGCAGCAGTGTGACTCATGTATCTCACAGGAGCTCGTGGCAGTCTTACACGTTAAGCTGCAGAGGTGTGCTTTGTGACAGCTGCAGGTCAGATTAAACGTTTGTGTGTGTTTGCAGCTGGGTGGAGGTGCAGTCGAAGGCCTGGTTGAAGCTCTGCAGTCTCTCGGTCTGACAGAAGGAGTCCGACTGCTGAGGAACGCCGAGCTCCGAGACGACAAACACAACACAGGTAACTGACGGAGGCGTCCGTTAGCTCTGCTCAGATCTGATGTTTTACACGCTGCAGCGATAGAGCAGGACGGTACTGAGCATGTGCAGAACAGCGACGACTGGAATCTGTTTTTAGTCTCACATCTAACATCGAAGTGCTGCTTACGTTTTGTTACGTCCAACAGACCCACTCACCTCGTTCTTATTCTTCTCTTCAATCAGACGTCACTGTCGACAGCGGCTTCGGCAGCCAACCAATGGAGGACGTGGAGCCGCCCGCGGGCGTGCAGTGACGAGTGCGTCACGAGCACCATCCTTCTGCGATCCATCAGAAACCTGCAGCGGGTTTCAGAGATCGGACTGTAAATGTTTGCTTCCTGTAGGATTGAGACGAACATTTGAAATCCAGCTCAGCGAATCAAGATGAAGTTTTTTATAAAACAAATACAGAGGATGGACGAATCGACGCTGAAACTGTACCATAGATCTCAGAGCGTGCTCTTTTTAACTTATGTTTCATTTTCCTGTAATAATTTCACTTTATTAAAGAGTATGTGTGTTGTGTCAATAACCTTTTTGAAAAGTTGGGTGGATGAAATGATCAATAAATCTGTTGTTTCACTTTCACACTGAGCTGCTTCTTCTCCATTCTGGAAACTGGAATTTCCCATTTTCTGTCCGGTCTGAAACGCAGCACGCCTGCTCCCTGATATGGACGATCCCAGCACCTCAAAAATAAAGTGACGATACCAAAACTAAACGTATAAGTTTGATGTGAAATATGAGCCAATCAGACCGCACTTCAGAGAGGAATTAAAAATAAACATTGAAGTTTACCAGAATGAAAAGACGGCGACCTGCCCGCCATGTGGCCGCGTTTTCTGAGGTAAGTTTAAAGGAGGAGCTAAGCTCGCGGTCTCAGGTGTTTGACACACCGTAATCTCTCAGCAAGAGGATTTTAACTCTGATCCAAGAGGCGAACAAAAAGTGGCGACTCACCATCAGCACAGGATTGATCCACCTGGAGACGGAGGAGCTCAGACTGCATCATGGATTCTTTCACTGCATCTGTCTCCTGTGCAGAGGTCCTCCCTGCACTGCTGTGTTGTTGTGTGTCTGAGCTACACTGGGACATCGTGCTGGGAGAAGACTGACAAACCTGACTTCCTGTTTGTCCTTCTGATTCTCCCTCGTTGGTGTCTGACCTTCGTTTCTGTGCAGCTTCTCTGATTTGATGATAACCTTGTTTTAAGAGCCTCCTTTGCACATGTGTGTTCCTTTGTGGGAACATTTTCTGTGTTGTCCTGATTACTCCCAGTTTGTGTTCCCGAGGGTGGTGGGAGTCAAAGAGGACGAACTGGTCTGTGTGTGTGGGTAAACTTCCTCAGTGTTCACAGCACAGTGCAACACTGGTAACCTACAGCAGAACCAGCTTCACCCGATCAGACCTCAGACGCATATTTAGATACGAGTGGGAGACCAAGTTCAATGACATGAGTTTATCGGCTGTTGATCAAGTTGTTTCTTTGTGTGACGAACAGATTTATTTTTAGATAACTCATGACCAGAACTTGCCAAATTTGGCATACGCCATGAATTCATTTACTAGATGATGTCATTGCTGGAAAAACTGTCACCATGTGAGGGAGGGAAGATTAGCCAGTAGTAGCCTCAGCGTAGGTACAAAGTCCTGTCTGTGTCACAGCACCGGGTCTGCCACTCAGTGTTTTGTGTATTTCCTGTTTTATTCTTTGATTATTGTGTTTTCTCAGTGTTTCCTGTTTTATTTTGACAGAGTCGTTAGGTTTGTTAGTGTCAGCTGTTTCCTCATGTGTTTCCACTCCCCAGATTACCTCTAGTCTGTGGCTGTATCCCAATTCAGGGTCTGCAGCCTCAACGATCCTCAAGGGCCGCGTACTTAAAGACCGCTAAGGCCGGAAGTGCGAGGCTTGTGAAATGGGACGGTCTAACCTCCGTTGTGATGCCCAGGTTGCCTAGCAACCATGATACTAACAGCTGTAAACGTGTCATACAGCTGTGTTTGACAGAAATGAAGGAGAAAATCTTTTGTTCATGTGTTTGTTTCTACATGAGCTTTGATCATTCTCTGTAAGATGAAGCTCAGCTATTGAACGACGTATATTTTAAAGTAAAGGCTTTAAAACCAAGTTAGTACAAACGTCACTAATGTCACATGACTTTGCCGACATGTGGCCAACAGTAATGTTTTAATGTTCTTCGTTATTAAACATTTGCACATCAATAAGTGACATCATATTCAGTACTTAAAGTTCACTCTTCGGCCGCCCCTCATCCGCCGTTTTTTTTTTCCTGCAAAATTATCCACACCCACCGCCGCGCTATGCATTCTGGGATATGTTGGGCCATGTAATCGGCCTTAAAATGCGGCCTTTAAGGCTGCAGACCCTGGATTGGGATACAGCCTGTGTGTTTCGGTCGTCTGTTGCAGGCACGTGCAGAGGGGGGGGGGGGGGGGGGGGCTAGAGGGGCTTGAGCACCCGCCCCTTTCCTGATGTGTGCCCAAAGTGCCCTTTTGTTGAGGCAACTTTTAAAAAAAAAAATCATTTTTAATGTGTGCGTGCGGAGTCCTGTCTGTGCTCCTCAGCAATAATATTTAACTATTAATCACAGTTTTGCTAAATAAAAGGATCTGGCTTGCATCAGTCACATGACCACATTTAACCAATGATCGCCCTTGACGGCAGAACGCGCTGGTTACGAGCCGGGAACGAGCTCACAAAGAGCACGCGCATTTTTTCCGGTCCGGAGCTGCAGGAGAAACACAAGTTAACTCAGAGACACAGACTGATGCGACACAACCAGTAAGTAGGTGTACAGCGTACACTGTAGTGTGTAGCACCCAGGAGTATCAGCTTATTACGTACACGTTGGACTGACGAACTGAAACAAACGAGCGTGCTGTGTGTGCAACAGCGCGACAAACATTACCTGTCCTTTTATTAACTGCACAGGTAGTGCTGGTCACAGCTGCTGGCTACCTGTGTAAGGCTGTCATGGGTCTGCAGCTGTGTCACATATTTAGGGAACATATTTAGTTTTAAAGGAAGTTTCCGGGCTTTTCCTGCCTTTCTGGAGGGATTATATTTCACTAAAAAATGATCTAATATGCATGTCCACATAATAATTATTATAGTTATAATATATTTAGAAACACGCTGTATTTTAAAGAACATACATTAAGAAGCAGATTATATTAGATTTATATTTTAAATAAGACAAAAGTTGGATTTTACAGCAGTAAAATGATTGTATCTCTACAGTTTAAACATGTAATAAGCTTTGCCCTGCACAGAGTGGATAGTGAAACAAATGGAATCATCATAATGACATTATTTCATATTTATTACTTCCCCCTCCTCTTTGCTTTATTATTGTAGCTCTAGTAATAAATATGTAAGGATTCTGGATCAGCACCATGATGCCCACAGTATATACAGTATTCTGAAGAAGGTCTAACATGTCACTGTTGCGTGCATGTGTGTGTTTTATTTAGATGGATTTTTAAAAAAATATTACTCATGATATAACATTGTGCAGACATGGCTGGTAAGGACATGAGGAGGAAACAGCAGGAGCTGTGTGAGGCTACTAAAGGCAGGGCTATAACATTTTTCTGTCATCATTTTATTATAGATTAAGTGCAGGAGTTGTTAGGTGTGGATAATTAGATTATAGTTTATTGCAATAGCAAGTTGTGCCTTGTTCTCAGATAGACAGCAAGTGGAGAGTGATATATGAAATGATGGGATGGAAGGAAGAAGAGAAGCAAAGAGTGATTCACAGGCAGAGCCTAAATTATTTCTCACAGTTTTTTGTGTCCTTATGGTTCCAAGCGCTGTCACCAATCTTTGCATTTTGTTATTATCTCATGACACTTGTTTAATCTGCTACCATCTCTCCTGTGGACTTTTTAATGTCTACAGTCTCAGATCAACACAGCCCTGCCCTTCCCATATTAGACTCTTGATGAATGTGTGTTGTTGTTATTCAGCCTGGTTCAATGTGCCCCTTTTTAACTTTGGGCACCCGCCCCTTTAAACCTCTCTGCACGGCCCTGGTCTGTTGTTCCACACCGCAGTCATCATCGTTTTCCCAGTTCATAGTTGTTCAAAGGCTCACTTTTGTTTTGCTAACCAGCTCCGTCGTCTCTGCTCTGGGGTCAGTTTAAAAAGACATCGGCGCCCTGACAGCAAGTACAGTGAAATGACATTAAAGAATCATATAGTAATATTAATGTTTCTATACATGCATACAAAATTTCAATGATTGTAAAATAAAACCCAGCGTCAACCCTGAAGTTACTTAGACAAGCTTAAAGTCTTTCTTCATAGTATTAGAGGCCTAGGAAACAGGATCTTTGACTCATCCCGATAACCTCAGGGTCGATCCTGGTTTTCTGTGCCACAGAGGTGGTTTACTTCTTACAATCGTCCTGCTAACTTATGCTGTGAAGCTATAGTCCTGCCACTGCAGGTCAAGTTCCACATTAGAGATCAGCAGGTATGAAATCTCTGCCTGATGGATGGAATTTTACTTTAGTGGCAAAAATGATGACCTCCATCCTAAAAAGCTAACAAAAGCCAAACAGGAGCTCCGTGTCATCACAGAGACGTTTAGATGTTCAAACTTAGCATTCTTGAAAGCAAAACAAAAATCTGCTATTTATTTTCTCTTAAATGAACGTATACTTTGATTCTTAAATGAAAATGCATTGGCCCTCGTATATAATATAATATGCAATGTTTCTTACAAATACTGTTGAATGAATAATTCCTCACTGTTGTTCGTTCTTCTATTAATGTAAAAATGCTCATGAATATAAACATTTCTTCTAAGGTCGTTTTCAACAGTTGTTTCTGAGTTAGCAGCTGGAGCTTTTGATAACCAGCGAGGCACCAGAAGCCTTTCAAACTTTGAAACCAACGGGTGCTGCCCCTCGGCAGGCTTCCAGAAAATGGCTGAATAGTAAAAGAGAGGCGGGTTTTAATAGAAATGACAGCGTCTGCATACAGATGACAGGAATCATGTTAAAACTACTAAGAGGAGACATTAAGCAGATAACAATCATTAAGAGTGTTTTCACATCGAAGGGGCTGGACTGTCACAGCTCCTTGAAGTCGGTGCATGAGGTGAGGTTGCACCGAGGTTCTGCAGCTTAAAACGTGAGCCTGTAAACCGAAGGTGCTGGGTTCAAATCCCAGCCACGCCTACCGAGTCAGAGGAGCCGTGACTCGCACGGAGCTCTTCACGATCCTTTGAATAAAAACACTCAACATCGATGTTTTCTTTTGAAAATCTCTTTATTTTTTGCCTCGAAGCCTTCAGGATGATACAAACAAGTTGTTTGCGTTTCACTAATACCAAACCTCACAGGAAGTGACAGCGTATGTACAGATACTAATCGGCGAGCCGGCGGCGAACATTCAGGCCGCAGCAAAGCCCAAAAACAAAGCAAGTTTTCACAGGAACTAGTTTGTCGTCCTTCGAGAGACGAGCAGAATAAATTAATGGCGCCGCCTCTCTGAGGAGGCTCAACCTCTGCGTCACTCTAAAATATCTAAACCAAAGTGCTCTAAAACGCAGCGAGTGCTAGCTAGGCGTCCAGCCCAACTACGATATGGCTTCTCGAGGTTAATGCGAACATTTATTTACAGGACACAGACGAAGAGCTGAAAGCGGCTGCGACGCTCACACAAAGTCATCCTACGCTGCTTCACGTTGCACAGTGCGGAAATACACGGAGTGTTACAGGATATGTGGGAGATAAATAGGAGTCGGCACCGCGGGAGCAGAAACGAGAAAAGTTAGCAGGCGAAGCAGCGATTTCTCCGCACGGAGATCCACGGCATCGCTGACCCAAATCCTGCCGCCCGGCGGTCACCTGCGCGCAGCTCCAGGTCCAGGCTCAGGAAAAAGCCACAAACGATTTATGTACACTGAACCAAAATGGTTTCCTGAACCTCAACCAGAGCTCAGAAGACCCGAGGGCTTTGTTCACCCTCCATCCACCCCGACCTCCTCCTCATCCTTCATCCTAATCTGAAAGATCACGCTGCATCTACATATGGAAAAATGATTCCTGCAGCCGTAGGCGTGTTGATGTTGAAGAGAAGAAGCTGAAGGATGGATTTTCAAACGGATGCTGACTCTTCAGGAATCAGCAGAGAGTTCGGAGCCATTTCAAAGGTACCGGCGGAGCTGTGCTCAGAGACGGGCCAACGAGACGAGAGCGTCGCGAACGAGCCGAACAATTCAGAGCCGCAGTTCCTCAAAAGTGCTCCAAACATGACTCGTTCCCCAGAGCGCCGTCCATCTTTTAACTACAGGCTGTGTTCCTGGTATGGACCAATCACAGCTCTGCAGCAGTGCCCTGTTAGCTGATGCCACAGACGCCCCCAGCTGAATCTTCCAGCCTCACGTCGGGAACTGCGAGAAGGCGAGGGGAGCAAACCTCAAACACGGACAAAACTACGATGAGTCTGTTTTATAAACAAAGACCTGAAAGCTGCGACTGAGACCACAAGTTCACTTCTATACAAGCCGCCCCCTGCTGGACATTAGACAGAATGCAGGTTAAAACTCAGGATGGATTCAGGTTTTTCCAAAGACGCCAGCTTAAACTGAGCGGACTTCTTGTGTCCAGAATACCTAAAAGCGTTTTTTTCCTTGTTTTCAGTCACATGAAGACTCCCAGTGACCCGGGTTTCATGTTATGAGGTAAAAATGTTCACAAAGAACTGATTTCTGTTCGGTACCTTTGAAATGTTCCCTCTGTGGCGTTGTACCTGCAGCTGAAACACAGCGTGGAGACGCTTGTTCTGGAGATAATCCAGAACGTTTTTCCTGATTTCAGCGTGGAAGCTGCCGTTTCCCCTTTTTCTCTTTTTTCCACAGCCGACGCCGGCGGTTCCAGCATTACGTGGCCAACAGTGACAGAAACAAGCTTCAGAGTTTTTCCCTGACGTTAGAGTTCAACATTGATCCTCTGCTGCCACCTGGAGGCCTTCCCTGTCACTGTCAGCCTGATGAGCTGCATCGTGCAAACTCTGCAGCTTTACATAAAAAACTTCCTGTTCCTGAGCTTCAGACCTGCTGAGGTACAGAAGTCACAGAGTGCCAATATTCAAATCCACCTGAAGTCACAGATTTTACTGTCTAAAAAATAAAGGTCAGCACTTATTTCAGAATTAAAAGAGTACCTACTGAACAGGAAGTCATCTTCACCGGATCAGAGGGAGACGTTAGGATTGTGTAGATTATTTATAATATTCTCAGAACCTGGATGTAAACAGAGCAGATTAGATCCCTCTGGTTGAACGCACGTCCATCAACACTGTGATTCAGGACTAATGTTCAGTTTTTGGCACACATCTCGTTTTCAGTCATGGTGTCAGAGACGCTCTGGGCTGTAATCTGAACTCTCAAAGTGGGAAACAACATTTCCACACAGCGTTGAGCTCAGACGAGACCACGCTGTCACATTAACACCCTGACTGACGACCTCCGCCAGTGAAGAACATGTTGGTGGACGCTTACAGCACTCTGGCGACCCCTGGTGGCTGAAAGAGGAAACTGCTGCTGAACATCAGCACGCTGGTCAGGATTTGAAACAAACGGCTCTTTAACAGAAAGCTGTCAGGTGCTTCTTCCTGGATGTCAACGACGAGAAAGGTTTACACAATAATAACTCTCAACTCCTCCTCTCCTACGGTCATGTGACCGAATCCACCTGTCACCTGTTTGGTCCACAGCACTTTACAAACATGTTAAATGAGATTTACATGAAGAAGAACACCGTCCTCATGACGATGAGGTGGACGGACTCCAGCACACACAGAAACTCTGGAAGCCCATTAGTGACAAAACCCACAGAGTGAAACCAGCTGCAAAACAAATCCGACTTTTTCAACAAGAGAAAAAATTAAACATACTCTCACCAAAAATGTTCGATTTTCCAAAATTTCTCTCTTAAATTTAAATTTATCCTCATATTTTTATTTAAAAGTTCACACTGAGATTTTTAACTTGTGGTTTTTAAAGTTAAAGATTTTCAAGTAGTACAAACAACAAAACATCAAAATCTGAATAAATAAGACACCTGGCTCCCTGCAGTGTGAACTCCTGAAGTTTTATTTTGTTCCCTCAGCAGATTTTTGTCACTAATGGTCTTCCGTACAGCCTGTTTTTTTCCAGCAGAAGTCAGAAAAACTAAAAACCCGTCTCCATCCAGCATGTTCAGGCTGTATTTACACATCAACACAGCACTACTGTGATTACTGTGCACACTCACACACACACACTCGCACGCGCTCAGTGGAGTGCAGAGGACGAGGAGGTTCGGCGTTCCTGTGTGGCCGCTCCCTTTGTTTGTTTGTTTATCTCTCGCTCTCTTGTCCCCTTTGCTCGGTTGCCATGGCAACAGTCCCACGCACTCTGTCCGTCACATAACGTCGACATGGCAACCCGCTCTCCTGTGGGTTAATGGGAGAAGCAGAGCGGCGGCGGTGAGGTCGAGGACTAAAATAAAAAGTTCCCGCTGCAGCTGAAAGCTGAGCGGCTACTCACACTCCAGCAGGAAGTAAAGCTTTTATTCTGAAAGTCTGCAGCTGTCCGTTCCTGCTGAGGCCTATGGGAAATAAAGGGACGGCTGAGCGATGAACCGTGTTAGTGTTTCCTGGACGACTCGCCCATCGGGTCGCCCTCAGACCTGACAGGCGTCTCCTCTCCCGCGGACCTCGAACGTCTCGGCCAATCAGGCGACTGAGGTTTAACAGAAAAGGTTTAAAGGAGGATGTCAGCCTGCTACCCATGATGCTCCGTGTCCGTCTCCAGCTACATGACACTTACACGACGCCGTCCTCACCCCTTTACGGCGCCTCCTCCTGTTTGCTGCTCTGTTTCTCCAGCTCCGCCCGCTGGCCGCTCCCACCGCCGTTCTTCTTCTTGCTCGCCTCCCTGCTGCTGCTGCCGCCGGCCTTGGAGGTCGAGGAGGACGTGACCTTCAGGCTCTTTGACGTCTTGGAGCTGCGGGTCTTTTCCTTGTTGGTGGTGTCCTGGGGCAGCGAGGGGCTGGAGTGCGCCCTCTGCAGGCCGCCGTCATCAAACAGCCGAGCCTCAAAGGCGGAAAGGTCCTCATCGCCGCTCGCCAGCTTGGCCCGAAGCAGCATGGCGTACGTACCGTACCGGGTTTTCTGTGGGAGAGAAGAAGGAGGAGATGTGAACAACGAAAGTGCCGTTCTGGGTCTAACGAGGACCAATCAGGGGGCTTTTCAGAGTCTGACCTGATAAATCATCATTATTATTATTATTATTATTAATAACGGTGCTTCTCTCCGGTTTTCCAGCATCTCTGTTGTTATGTGACATCAGGGCGAAACCTTGTGTGTGAAGGGGGCAGGAAAACGGCGCTGTGTTCCTTCCTCTAAGAACACGGCGTGCTGGAGTGTGTGCAGCCTGTTCGACACCCGACAGACTGATGCAGCGACCGTCTGTGACGAAGACGAGCAGACGCGAGGCAGAAGACATTTTACGGCTTCGCATTCAGCCGGAGACAAAAAACACGAGACGAAGATGAAACGCCGCCACAAACAAAGCACGACTCCGGTTATCGTCTGCTCCAATAACATCTGGGTTTGGTTCCAAGGTACGGAGGACCAAAACCGCAAACAAAAAATAAAAAATAAAACAAAAAACCCACAAATAAGTGACTCGATCAAAAAAATCAAAAGTCAAAAACAAGAATAAGGTAGTGAATCTAATTAACTTGGACTTTGGCATCTCTGGTCCTCCATACTTGGCCTGGAATAATTTTTTCTACGAAATCATTAATTAATTAATTAACTTCTTTGTTTTAATTTAACTGCTAACTATTTTTAATGAAATATCGTATTTCATTGAAATGCATTTAAAAATTATTTTGTAAACATTTATTTTTGGCAGCTTTGGTCCTCCATAATAAGGTGCAGATTCAGTACTGAATACAAGTACTGAAATACTTCCTGCGGGTTATTTTAACCTCCTCACCTCAAACTCCAGGTACTCCTGTCGGAGTTTCTGCTCCTCCAGCTCACGACCTTTCACCTTTCGGTCCGGCGTAGCGGCGGTGAGGTCAGACAGCTCAGAGGACACCGCCCTGAAACGGTTCTCGTGAGATTTGACCTGCTCCTCCTGTCGGGACAGAGGGTGGGGGAAGAGGTGTGAGTCTGGTGAAAGTGGGCGGAGCTGAAAAGGACGGCGACGGCGTTTTTACCTGTGACAGTTTAGTGTTGGATCCCGGCAGTAGAGGACGGCTGAACTTCTTCTGGGACCCGATCGCGGCCGGGAACGGGGGAGCAGAAAACATGGCCGCAACTACGTTGATGCGCGTGATCCACGACTGCATCTGCTCAGCGTT
This sequence comes from Copadichromis virginalis, assembly GCF_057382275.1. NCBI lineage: Eukaryota > Metazoa > Chordata > Actinopteri > Cichliformes > Cichlidae > Copadichromis > Copadichromis virginalis. Next base: position 2,061,868 of record NC_140630.1, on the reverse strand, counting down.
CCTGCAGGAAACACAGGAAACACCGTAACTTCCTGTCTCGTCCGGTTTAGTTTAAGCTGTTTGTCCTTCTTGTACTGCCTGCAAGCTGCTTGGAAACCCTCCTCCCCCCTCTCCCTTAACACAGACAGACTGAGGTGCTTACGGGGCCTGGAACAGGAAGACCCTCCAGTCGGCGGTCCGCAGGTAGAACACGTTGGGCCTCTTGCTGTAATCGGCAGCCCGCATGGCCAGAGAGTGATGGATGGACACGGCGTTCTTCACGTCCTCCTCCGTCAGCTCCTTCTCAGCTCGGTACTCGTCCTGCGGATCAGATTGGCGTCAGCTCTCCAGAAACTCAAACATGAAAGACGCTTAAACGCGATGCTCACCACATTCCAGCTCGACTGTCTCGCTATAAACGCTCGCCGTTTCTGATTAAAGGAGTTAAAAAGAAATCTTTGAAACTGAAACGGTTCTTTCAAAGCTCTGACAAAGTTTCAGAGAAAAAGTTCTCATGGCACAAAAATCTGTGTTTTCATGTTAAAGTGGAGCTGCGAGGAGTCCATAAGTATGTGGACGGGTACTCACGCTTTATAGTTTAACCCGTCCACTTACTTTTGTGCGGCAGTGTGTAAAGCAGGCCTCACTAGTTCAGATATTTTAATCAAAGCTCTAAAGTTAAAGATGAACGCGGCGGTGGGCGGAGACGTTAAAAACTGCCGCTCTGGAATCCGTGCAGATAGAAAAACAGGCTGACGCCTAATCAGCTCGCTGCGTTTCCTGTCCTGCGCCTGACCCGGGGACACAAACAGAGAGAGGGGCTGCTGGGAAACGTAGTGCAGACGCTTACCTTCTGCAGGTAGAGGACCATGCCCTTCAGCATGGCGTAGAAGGACTTCCACCCCCTCTTCCCCCGCGGCGCTGCAACAGCACAAACACCAAACAAACAGGAAGTGAGGGATCAGCTGACAGGGGGCGTGGCAAAACTGAAAACTGAAGGAGGAGGAGCGGTGTACTTCTCTTCCCGTCGGGGTCGGCGTGGACTTTGCGGACCAGGAAGCCGCTCTTGTACAGCTCGCCATCGGCCTGATGGGCCACGCCCACCAGCGGGTTTCCGCTACTCCCGAGGCGTTTCATGGTGTGGGAGGCAGAGTCTGTTCGAATGTCCGCCAACTCCGACATGGACTTCCTCAACTCCTCTTCATCACTTCAAGAGAGGAAACAGTTTAAAAGAGCCTGCGTCAGCTCGTCCTCGTCGCCATCGCAGAGCGTGTTTACGTTTCATTGCTAACGACTCGCTCGGGTAACACCGTTCTCTTCCATCATCCCGTCGGGTTCATGTTTTCCGCTTACCGTCACCTCGCACTTCATTTTCTTTAATTCTCATAAATGAATAAATGACCTCATTTCCTGTGTCAGCCTGTCGATCAGTTTCATCCTCTCAGTGGATCCATTTCACCAGGTTATCATTTTAACAGAAGTTTTCGAACCTGCTGAAAGTCGTCAGCTGTTTGATGGCAGAGATTTTTAGATGATTTCTCTTCATAACAGCATGAATGTTAAACGTGACCTGAATAAATACGTTATTTATCAGAAAGAAGCTGAATGTCACACAGGAAGGAAACAGTTTAGGAGAAAGAACAGGCTGAACACGAGGGCGGACAGATGCTGAACGGATACAGACACCCAGTAAATCTATGTATTTATGAGTGTGTGTGTGTGTGTGTGTGTGTGTGTGTGTGTGTGTGTGTGTGTGTGTGTGTGTGTGTGTGTCCACAGTCAGGCATGGGCGTTGGGATGCTGACCTGTAATTACAGTCAGGAATGAAGCAGGGAACGGTTACCACAGCAACAGAGGCTTAAATAAGGGAGTCAGGGCAGCAGGGACACACACACACACACACACACACACACACACACACAGTGGAGATGTTTGTACATGCTGTGTGTCGAAGCAGAAACTCACATGGTCCACTGCAGCCTCTCGTTCTTGATGGAGCTGTACAGCGTCTGCAGAAACACACACACACACACACACACACACACACACACACACGACATGAAGAGCTCATATGGATTTCAGGATTCACAGTAATCTGATTACTTGATAGGACATTCAGTATTTAATCCACATTTTTCACGTGCTCAGACTAAAGATGGTCACATGGCCTAAAAGCCAGGTGCTGATTGGCTGTGTGGATTTAATGGCTCTGGTCATCATTTTTAACGGAGACGAGTTTCCTTGGGCGATCAAACCTGGTCCAGTGCTACCTGTTTAAAGGGCCGTCCACACAGGAAACCACGCCATCACCTGAGACCGCCGCTGACACTCAGCCTCATACGAGCACCTGCGAGCAAAATAATCGCTGGTGACAGGAAGTGGGATATTTTGATGTGCGCGACTGAAGCAGCTAGCAGTGAGAGCTGATTGACATATGAGCCGCTGGTACTTAAATTAGCTAGTTGCCCAGGCAACCAGAGGCTGGCATGTGCAGTATGGACCAGCCGGCAGCAACTTAGGAAGGAGCGGGTCACTTCCTGTGTGGAGGCGCTTTCCCTCGAGCATCGATCTGTATCTGATCCCAGTCTCGGTTCACCCTGTGCCTGAAAACAGCTGGTATAGCCCCTCCCCCTTTAAGCCCCACTCCGTACCGACAACCCACTTTCTTCTGATTGGCCGGATTGTGGAAGCCTGCTGAGGGGCCTTTGTCCATTATTACAGAGACGTGAAGAAAATTTTAATGAACTAAACATAAATGTGTGTCTGACACGGACCGACAACAACGACAATAATAACAAAAACCAGCCAATGAAATATGAAGAAACAGCTGATGTCATCACAAAGGGATGAACACAGGTGTAATGTGAAGCGGTCGGCGCAGAGGATTGCTTTCATAGAGGTTTGTAAACGTGTGTCACGTCAGGAGAGCGTCTTCAGGACGAAAACAAACCTTCACAGGTTTTTAAACGGGGTAACTTAGGTACAGGTTCAGGTAAAGGTTCACAGGTGTGTCTCCGGCTCTACCTTCTTCTTGCGGCTCTGCGGGTGCTGCTGCCCATCCTGGGTTTTTCCCAGCAGGTCGGGGAAGGCCAGCGGTTTGAGGGAGCGGGAGCGGGGGGTCCTGGGATACCTGAACGGGTCGTTGTCCCTCGAGTCCCGCCCGCTCCGGACCGAGCACAGCGAGCGCGAGCGCATGCGGCCCGTGGAGTGGATGCTGTTGACGCCGATCATCTGGGCGGTTTGAGTCGGGATCCAACAGATAAAAAAAGTCCAAACTTTTTATGTTTCCTGTACAGAAGATCCTTGGGCCAGCATTCACCGCTTCCACGCAACAGCGCGGCGGATCTAACAAAGTCCAGCCCGTTGATGACCGCCGGTCTGTGTCGCTTCAGACTCGAACCCACGTCACGAGCTTCCAGACTGTAGATGAGTGCAGGAAGAAGCCGAGGAAGCGAGGAGGTGAGGGTGTGTAAAATAGAGACGGGCTAATGACGGCCACTGACGAGCGGCTGGATGGATGGTGCCTCTGCGAGCTCGGCCTGCTGCATTATGGATCCGGCTCTATTCATTATGCATAAAAACACAGCAGCTCTTCATCAGCCTCATGATCCTGCTGGCTGCCGGCCGGAGCCTCGCTCAGGTGTTCAGAGCCAAAAGCACGAAAGCACGCTGCCAAGAAACAAACCTGTGGACTCCTCTGTGCCTGGAACGCACTGGAATCTGCAGTTACGAGTCAAACGTACGATAGTTTAGTCCCAGGGCTGTGATTTCCAAACTGAGGGACGACTTTCTATTACTCAAAATGTTTCATTCTTCCTATTTTAAATCAAACAAGATGACATTAATGTTGGCTTTAAGGCTAAAATGAGCCTTTTTGTGCACGAACTCATATTTCTGTTTAGGAAAGCTAAAATCATTTTATTTTGAAAATAAATCACATTTATGCCGATGTCTGATAAACTATTTCATAAATAACTGTTTACAATTAGCTTTAATATGTTTGGACTGCAATTCATTTAAAGCAGAAAATTTTAGCTGCAGAAATGAGCGATTCAGACAATCAACATCAAACGTTTGACGTTTTCTACAAATTAATATTTTTTTAAAGGGTTTTACAGTTTTTATACATTTGATCAAATTCAAAATCAATTAAAACTGAAAATTTGAGACTTTAAAGTTGCTGTCAGCCGTCGACACATCTGCCTCCAAACACGCACACTCCAGACTGTCTGAGAGTGCGTGTGTGTGTGTGTGTGTGTCTGTGTGTCTGTGTCTGTGTGTGTGTGTGTGTCTGTGTGTCTGTGTCTGTGTGTGTGTGTGTGTCTGTGTGTCTGTGTCTGTGTGTGTGTGTCTGTGTGTGTGTGTCTAATCCATCAGCGATTCAGAGGCAGTGACATGAAAATCATCCGAACCACAGCTCTGAGCTCGTCCTGGATTTTGGGGGGTCTGTGCTGCTGTTGAGCCTCCTGATGCAGCGGCCGTGGAGGTGCTGTTAGCGGAGGAGAATCCCTGGACTGCAAATAAAGCTGCGTGACGGAGGAGAGGCATCAGCTCGCTCTCACATCCAAAAAAGAAAAGAGGAAAAGCAGGGAGGCTGGGCGAGCGAGCACACCCACACAGGCAGACAAGGAGAGAGAGAGAGCACCCCCAAAACTGACGTCAGCTTCCTCCAGCTCCCTGATGGAGGATGGACGGACGGACGGATGGAGGGCGGAGGTGGAGGCACAGGAGAGGCTAATGAGGAGAAAAAAAGCAGAGAAAGGAGGTTCTCCTGTTGCACTCTGATGAAGAGAGAGAATCCCTCCTTCCTCCTCCTCACATCTCTCTTGATCTCTTCGTCCTCCAACTTCACTCCCACTCTTCTCCTCCTCCTCATTCACTTGATTTCCTCCTGCAGGAGAATCCCTCTGTCAGGTCAGGTGAGCTCACTCGTCCTCCTCTTCTTCGTCTTCTCTTCCTCCTCCCCACTGAGACACTGAACTGTTGAGGACTGTTTGCTCGCTCTCCCTCCTCCTCCTCCTCCTCTGTCTCCCTCTCTCTTTTTTCCCTCGCTCTCGCAATGCGCATTTTCCCTCAGCTGCAGCAGCCAATCGGAGGCCAGGGATGGGAGCTTCAGCCCGCCTTCTGTCCTCCTTGGAGCTGTCAGTCACGGTGGGTTCACAGAGCTGAATGTAAATGCAGCTGAGAGATGATCAGCAACAAAAACTCAAATTCAGCTGAACGTGAAAAATATGACAGCGAGCCGACGACGTGTGAGCGAAGACACCAATCACATTCACGCCCAATAAAATCAATAATCAATACAGAATCAGTTTTAGCTCAACTTCAGTAAAAGCACACTCAGGACCTGAATGTTGAACTGTGGAAACCGTTTTCACAGCGCCGTGATGAAGAGAGGCAGCTTCCTCCACCCGAGCCTAAAACGACCCTACTATGCTAACACTGATGCCCGTTAGCATCAGCGCTTCTCTGACCTTCGCTGTGCCGCCGAGACCAGGAGACCACAACGAGACGCAGAACGACCACAACGAGACGCAGAACGACCACAACGAGACGCAGAACGACCAAAAAGAAACATAACGACCACAACGAGACGCAGAACGACCAAAAAGAAACAGAACGACCACAAAGAGACGCAGAACGACCACAACGAGACGCAGAACGACCACAACGAGACGCAGAACGACCACAACGAGACGCAGAACGACCAAAAAGAAACATAACGACCACAACGAGACGCAGAACGACCACAAAGAGACGCAGAACGACCACAAAGAGACGCAGAACGACCACAAAGAGACGCAGAACGACCAAAAAGAAACATAACGACCACAAAGAAACAGAACGACCACAAAGAGACGCAGAACGACCAAAAAGAAACAGAACGACCACAAAGAAACAGAACGACCACAAAGAGACGCAGAACGACCACAAAGAGACGCAGAACGACCAAAAAGAAACATAACGACCACAAAGAGACGCAGAAGGACCACAAAGAAACAGAACGACCACAAAGAGACGCAGAACGACCAAAAAGAAACATAACGACCACAAAGAGACGCAGAACGACCACAAAGAGACGCAGAACGACCACAAAGAGACGCAGAACGACCAAAAAGAAACAGAACGACCACAAAGAGACGCAGAACGACCAAAAAGAAACATAACGACCACAAAGAAACAGAACGACCACAAAGAGACGCAGAACGACCACAAAGAAACAGAACGACCACAAAGAGACGCAGAAGGACCACAAAGAAACAGAACGACCACAAAGAAACAGAACGACCACAAAGAGACGCAGAACGACCAAAAAGAAACATAACGACCACAAAGAGACGCAGAACGACCACAAAGAGACGCAGAACGACCAAAAAGAAACAGAACGACCACAAAGAGACGCAGAACGACCAAAAAGAAACATAACGACCACAAAGAAACAGAACGACCACAAAGAGACGCAGAACGACCACAAAGAGACGCAGAACGACCAAAAAGAAACATAACGACCACAAAGAAACAGAACGACCACAAAGAGACGCAGAAGGACCACAAAGACGCAGAACGACCACAACGAGACGCAGAACGACCACAACGAGACGCAGAACGACCACAACGAGACGCAGAACGACCACAACGAGACGCAGAACGACCACAACGAGACGCAGAACGACCACAAAGAAACAGAACGACCACAACGAGACGCAGAACGACCACAACGAGACGCAGAACGACCACAACGAGACGCAGAACGACCACAACGAGACGCAGAACGACCACAACGAGACGCAGAACGACCAAAAAGAAACAGAACGACCAAAAAGAAACAGAACGACCACAAAGAGACGCAGAACGACCAAAAAGAAACATAACGACCACAACGAGACAAATAACGACCACAACGAGACGCAGAACGACCACAACGAGACGCAGAACGACCACAACGAGACACAGAACGACCACAACGAGACACAGAACGACCAAAAAGAAACAGAACGACCACAACGAGACGCAGAACGACCACAAAGAAACAGAACGACCACAAAGAAACAGAACGACCACAAAGAAACAGAACGACCACAAAGAAACAGAACGACCACAACGAGACGCAGAACGACCACAAAGAAACAGAACGACCACAAAGAAACAGAACGACCACAAAGAAACAGAACGACCACAAAGAAACAGAACGACCACAACGAGACGCAGAACGACCACAAAGAGACGCGGAACGACCACAAAGAGACGCGGAACGACCACAAAGAGACGCGGAACGACCAAAAAGAAACAGAACGACCACAAAGAAACAGAACGACCACAAAGAGACGCAGAACGACCACAAAGAGACGCAGAACGACCACAAAGAGACGCAGAACGACCACAAAGAGACGCAGAACGACCACAAAGAGACGCAGAACGACCACAAAGAGACGCAGAACGACCACAAAGAGACGCAGAACGACCACAAAGAGACGCGGAACGACATTGAGTGAAAAATGACCACAAAACAATCCAGGACAACGTCTGTGGCTCTGTGAATATTTAAAGATGTTTCTGTGGTGTTTGTTCACCTGTTGGGACTATTACTGAAGTAAACTGTGTTACTGTCTGAGCTTGAGCTTTGAATCTGATCATCCGTTTCCTTTCTTACAAACTGTCCCAAATACAGAGCGCTTCTGCTGTGGACAGCGCGAGGACTTTCCTTCCTCTCTGACTGCAGATAATTCATGTTTTTGTCTCATAAATATTCGACATTCACTGTTTTCTGCTCTCAGCCAGTCAGTCGGTGCTGCTGCCCACACACTCAGCGCTTCATCAACAAGCAGCCATCCAACCAGTGCCAAGCTGAAGGCAAGAAAACACTCAGCACACACGTTAACACAGAGCAACGACGATGATGATGATGGTGGAGGTGAAGAGGTGACGCAGATTCACGTTGATCGCTCCGAGGCTGAGATGGAAAAACTGAGACGGAAACAAAAGAGTGGGAGACTGACACACACGTATCCACGAACGCGCGCACACGCACACTCGTTCTGCCTGGCGGCCACAAGAAGTAAAATTAATGCATCTCTCTCCTTTTTCTGCTCTGACGGCCACAAACCAAGAATCGCTGCGGGGACTTCACCTCCTCCTCAGGACACCAAGCCAGTCCTCACAGTGCCCATCATCCAATTTAACGCTGAAGACTAGTGTAAGGCTGGAAGAATGTAATGTCCTCACAGGGAATGGAAACAAGGATGTGTGCGCGCTCATGCTTTAGTGTCTCTGTGTAGTCCGATGTCACTTTGAACTCCTCACGCTGAGGACGCGTCCACATTACAGGGACAGGTCTGAAATCCGAGCACTCCACTGGGCTGGAGCGGCCCATTTAAGGGTTCACACTTGTGTAAGCATCGTTCTGGTCTGTGGGCTCGGTAGCTGCAAGCACCAACAGTGATGTCATCGCAGGCCGGTGGCCATCCATCCCGGCGCTCGAAGCGTGCTGGACTTGCTGCAGTCTTTTAATCAGTCATAGGCGTGTGTGTGTGTGTGTGTGTGTCGTACCTTGAGCAGATCTTTGGGAAAATCTTTTCCGTTGTTGAGTCCTTCCAGGTTGGAGATGAACTGGCTGCAGGACATCCTCTTGCCCACGTTCTGCACGCACACGCACACACACACACACACACACACACCTCAGATGTGATTGTGACAGACTGAACATGAACACACAGTCAGCTGATCTGTGACGTTAGCTCGGGATGTGAAATCATCGGCTGGTTAGCAGATCAGCTCGCTGAGCTTGGACGACTCGTCCCCGCTCAGCACACAGTAAGTCACCCGTGTTAGCAGCAAAGCTAGTCTTACCCCAAATTACCCAAAGTTAAAACAGCTGTGGGTCGGATCTGACCCCACAAACCAAAGGACGCCTCGCTGATGCTGACGGGAGCGCTGAGAACGCTCTGGAAACAGAAACGGTTCCACCTGATATAAAAGCTGCACAGGTGGAGTTAAACCCTTCTATTCGGTGCTAGAGTCGGGTTTAACGCGAGGGGGGCAGCGGAGACCGTCTTCCTGTCACTCCTGCTGTAACGGTCAGAGGAAACGTGCAGGCATGTTGCCGCAGTAAAAGTCAGCACTTCCTTAAAAAAGTTCATTAGCAGAAATGAAGAATGAGCCCGATGAGCCCGCGGCGCTCCTCAGTGATGACGAGTCAGTCAGTTATTTGTTAGTATTTTCATATATTTGTCACATTTTTAGATCAATATTTCAATAATAACACAAAGTGGATTTTCACATTAACGTCTCCGAATATTTCTTTACTCATTTTTATATTTATTCACATTTTTATAAAACTTTCCTTTTTTAACATTTTTCAAATGATATCATTATAATGAAATTCTGGAAACAAATATTTATCATTTTATTATTTTTTCTGTTTATTAATTTGTTATTGATGAAATTCACACTGAACTTTAATATTTCCTGTATGTCACACCAACAAGGAAGCAGCAGGTGACATGAAACAGGAGGAAACTCGCGGGAACGCTCGAGTGGCAGATGACGCCGACGTGCTTTCAATCGACCAGATTAGGAGTTCCTATTAAACGTAACGACCAATCAGCCGACGGCTCGGGTTCACTCACGTTTCCGTGCAGGTCCGTGTTCAGCAGCATGATGGCACAGGTCAGAGTGTGGACGCTGTCTGTGGGACAGAGCGACAGACAGAGGGGTCAGACGGGTAGGACAGGTGAAAGAGGACAGGTAGGACTGACGGTACCTTCGCTGGTCAGGCTCTCCGAGTTGCACTGTCTGTACCTCCTGGAGAAATGAGCGAGGACTCTCTCTCTCTCCTGAGTTTCCCCCATCAGAGCAAACTGCCTCAGAAACATCCTGAACGAAGAAACAGATGTTAAAGAAGCTCATTATGATGTCACCAGAACACCTGAACAGGTGAGATGAACACAGACACACCCACTGCACAGGTTTTTCACATTAAGCCCTGTGATAGTGCCAGTCCTGCTGTAAACTGACAGAATTTGGGATGAAGTCAGAAAAAGTTCCGCGTTTAAACTCTGAGCTTCTCCATCAGAAAGGTGACAGCAGAGCACGCAGGAAGTGACTGACTGCACGCCACGGCACACCGTGACTGGTTCATATGAACATCTGGACCTCCTGCAGATGTTCAGGAGGCCATCGCGCAGTTGAACAAACATTAAAGAACCGCAGAGCGACGGGAGGTGCTGCCAGTGAGCGAAGACAATCGCGTCTGCACGCTCTGAAATACACACGGACAGGAAGCGGGACTCACCTGAGCGCCTGGTCGATGGTCAGACCCGTGAAGTCAAAGTTGGTGAGATATTCCTCGGCCACCATCTGACTGAACTCATTACTGCAGAGAGAAGCAGGCGTGTTGGTGTAACACGAGCACGTTTTACTAAGGATTATCACTGTATCACTACACCGGCTGCCTTATTTCTGTGACAGGATATTACAGAAAAGAACAGAGCATTAAACCTCCACCTGCAAACCAGAACTTTACCTGAAAGGTGAACAGGAAGTAAAAATCTGCATGTTTATATTAAACCTGGAACCAGGAAGTAACAGTAAAGCTCGACTAGCTCGTCCCGTGACGTGTCACTCAGACTCAAGGAAGTGAAATCAGGACATTAGCTCTGCTGAATCTGCCCGCGCTAACTGCGCGGTGACATCATCGGTTAGCTGGTTGAGTCGCTGCAGTGTGACCAGCAGGAGGCCGTGATATGTTCACTGCACGCTGGAAATTCCTGTTTTTGTTGGATGTGAAAAAATGTAATGTTGTGAACCAGCTCTGTGTGCAGGTGTACTGCTGTAAAGGCCACACACTAAAACTCGCTGAAAAGCCTTCAGCTGATCCAAAATGCTGCAGCAAGAGTCCTGACAGGGACTAGAAAGAGAGAGCAGATTTCTCCTGTTGGCTTCCTGTTAAATCCAGAATTCAAAATCCTGCTCCTCACATACAAGGTCTTAAATAATCAGGCCCCATCTTATCTTAATGACCTTGTAGTACCATATCACCCTATTAGAGCACTTCGCTCTCGCTCTGCAGGCCTACTTGTTGTTCCTAGAGTATTTAAAAGTAGAATGGGAGGCAGAGCCTTCAGTTTTCAGGCCCCTCTTCTGTGGAACCAGCTTCCAGTTTGGATTCAGGAGACAGACACTATCTCTACTTTCAAGATTAGGCTTCAAACTTTCCTTTTTGCTAAAGCATATAGTTAGGGCTGGACCAGGTGACCCTGAATCCTCCCTTAGTTATGCTGCAATAGACGTAGGCTGCCGGGGATTCCCATGATGCATTGGGTGTTTCTTCTTCACTCACTATGTGTTAACAGACCTCTCTGCATTGAATCATATCTGTTATTAATCTCTGTCTCTCTTCCACAGCATGTCTGTATCCTGTCTTCCTTCTCTCACCCCAACCAATCACAGCAGATGGCCCCGCCCCTCCCTGAGCCTGGTTCTGCTGGAGGTTTCTTCCTGTTAAAAGGGCGTTTTTCCTTCCCACTGTCGCCAAAGTGCTGCTCATAGGGGGTCATATGATTGTTGGGAATTTCTCTGTATGTGTTATTGTGGGGTCTGCCTTACAATATAAAGAGTTTGAGGCGACTGTTGTTGTGATTTGGCGCTGTGTAAATAAAATTTAATTCATCAACTGTTCTGCATGAAGTCCCCTGCTCTTCACGTTACTCTGCGAGCCCAAAGTTTTAACACACACACACACACACACACACACACTGACTTCTTGCTGAGCTGGCGAGCGACGTCAGACTTCCTGAAGCCCTCCAGGTTGTAGAGGCGTTTGGCGAGACGTTTAGCCGCCTCCAGGTCGGGCTTCATGCCGTTGGCCAGCGTGTCGTCACTGCCGCCGAGTGCCAGGCGCTCCGCCACATCGGCCTGCGGGTAGAGCAGCTCGGGCGGTCGATTCACTGGACGCTCCCTGACAACATAAACACAAAAGGAGATTCATGCTTCAGGACTTTCAGATCCTTTTTCACTGAAGGACAAAATGATTTCTGGTTCCTGTTCTCAGAGTTCCTCCTGTGACGCAAACACGCGACACAAAAACACTTGGAGTTTATCTTAAATGTGACAAACACGAGGAGGACTCTGGTTTAATGTGAGGAAATCTGTTGGATTTAAGGCTCAGCTGAGCAGGAGAGGAAAAGATCCCTTAAAAGTTTCAGCTTCAGGATAAGGAGGAATAACACCCAACTGTGGACAGTTGGAGGGGGAAACTCAAACCCTTTGCCTGGAATCAGCCTGCTCCCCAACAGTCACTGAACTTAGACTCAGCTCAGTGACCAGACTACAAGCTTTTAAAGATTACTGCATTCCACATCTCTGTGACAGGCTTATACCCGAACGTACAGGTCGGAGGGATGTTAACGGAGACGCACATCAATATGGAGAAACTCCAAGTAAAAGACGCAGTTCAACTTCCAAAACTCAGAAACACTTTAGAGCAGGGGTGTCAAACCCCATGCCTCGGGGAGTGAAAACGTATCCCTGCTGCAACACACCTGACTAAAATTAAAAGGTCATTAGCAAGACTCTAATGAACTAGACTGCATGGTGGCGACCCCTAACCCTACTGAAGTAAATTTAAATAAATATAAGTGTTTGGAAAAATGTACTTCTAAAAGTTCTTTTATTGCACCGTGTTCGTTCACTCATCAGCTTCTGTAACATGAATCAAAAGGCTGAACTGCCACCTCAGCATGCAGTCAAGTTAATTAGTCTAATGACCTTTTAATTTTAGTCAGGTGTGTTGCAACAGGGACACCTTTTCAAGAGTCTGACACACGAGCTTTAGAGGGGGGTTGGTTGGGTGTACGGAAGGACAGACGGATGGTTGTTTGGATGGATGGATGGATGCTTGGTTGTTTGGATGGATGGATGCTCGGTTGGCTGGACGGATAATTGGATGGACGTTCTGTTAGGTGGATGGATGGATGGATGGATGGATGGATGGATGGATGGATGGATGCTTGGTTGTTTGGATGTTCGGTTGGCTGGACAGATAGTTGGATGGATGCTCGGTTCGGTGGATGGATGGATGGATGCTTGGTTGGTTGTTTGGATGTTCGGATGGCTGGACGGATAATTGGATGGACGTTCTGTTAGGTGGATGGATGGATGCTCGGTTGTTTGGATGGATGCTTGGTTGGATGTTTGGATGTTTCACATCCCAGAGGAAGTTGTAGTTATTCAGAACTGGCAGCATCATGTTCAGTTAAAAACAAAACTTTATGAAAATCAAACTTATGGTGTCCTTCATATACAATAACAATAATAATAAGACAGTGTTAGATTATACAGCAAAATAAAAACTGGATCTGGATCCACCCAACGTGGAGGAGTCGAGTCGGGAGCAGCCGAATGACATCAGGGACGCCACAACCCGGCACGAGGGAGCCGGGAGCAGCAGCTTGCCAGCGAGGAATCGATCACGGGTGACATCACGCTCTCAGAGGCACCAGAAAATAAAAATGAAGCAACAAACGATCAGCGGATGTTCCAGGACACGGATTTATAGATCGATCATGAAACCGTCAGCGCAGAGCGAAGGCGATGACTCCGTGAACCTCAGTGTCTTTGTGACCTCACATCTCGCTCACGTGTCACATTTTGAGCATCAGCATGAATACAGCGATTGCTTTCTGTTGCCATGGTTACCCTGCAAACAGGAACTGTTAGCAGCTAATGCGGTGTGACATTTAGCAGGTCACAGAGTGGGAAAAGCTTCCTTTTACATACGTAGGCGGAGACACTGAAGAGGTTATTCCTGAAAAAAGTGATAAATTATGGAAACAGGTGGCGGCGGGCGGCGAGCAGCGGTTTCTGTTTTTATCAGCTTCTTTTTGGGTGTGGAGCGAAAACTCGAGCAGGTACTTGTCTGTTACTCTGGAGATAAAAATACAGAATTCATTCAAACTGAGGAGACGCTCTCCGTCCGCTTTGATAACACCTGATATCCTCCTTCAGTAACATCCAACACACAAACATCCAGTTCAACCAGTGCTCAGTGCAAATGCTCCCAGCCAGCGTCAGCATTTGAACGTGAGAGACGGGGCACATCTAACTGCAAACACGTTAATGCGCCGTGTGCGGCTGTGTTTCCTTCTCCAGCCTGCAGTCTATTTATAACCCGAGTGTTTGCTGCTGCATCGACCAGCCTCTCCTGAAGGATCGATACGGCCTCGTGTGCGCAAACGTCACCAAGCCGAGCAGGAATACTTTTAATTTAACGCACCTATCTGCCGCCGTCGTCGTGGGAATGTGTCCGTTGTCCATCGGCCGTTCTTCGCTCGCAGTTGCTCTTTACATAAACGCACTTTTTAAAACATAAAAAAAACCTCAGGCACGAAGAGGAAATGAAGTCAGAGTTTTGAATGAGAGTCTGAAAGTGGGAAGTGGTCAAACCACCGTGTGGACTACATCTACTTCCCTTAATGAGCTTCCCTTTACTGGACCGGGCGGTCAGCAGGCCTGCAGGCAACTAAAGGTTGTCTCATAACATAATAATTCATTCAGTTATCCATGTAAGTATGATGGATCAGAAAGCAGCAAAGGCATGTTTGTCAGAGATTACAGAGAAACACAACGACGCCGAGAGCCTCTCCAGAAAGAAAACACACCAAATGCAGCCGAATACAAAGCTGGGACAAACCACAGGAAACACAACTACACAGCTACACGACCACAGAAATAAAACAGAAAAACACTTGAAGTGCAATCGAATCTCCTGGAGCACGACACATTACAGGAAGAGCTTCTAATATTAAAAACAGAAAAACATACTGAACGTCCAAATAAACACGACAGTAAAACACGTCTCATTCAATAAAGACAAAAGGTCAGAATAAGAAAACGTGACCACACAACACCGCCGGGTACAGAAAGCACCGCCTGATCCCTGCAACACGATAACCAGAAGCACACGAGTCAGAACCAAAACCAGACGCGGGCCAGAAAACAGAAAATACAATAAAACAACCGACACGACGAGGAGAGCGCAGGGCTGCGCCGCGGCAGCTCGCTGCGCCGGATCACTGCAACATGTTTTATTTTTCCTACAGCTTCAGTTTGTTTTGTTTGACATTTACTCTGATTACTCAAACATCATGTAGGAGTACATGATTACAGGGCGCTGCTGTTACAGCCAATGGCAGGACTGCGAGCGCCTCAGACTCAGAGCTGCATCAGTAGTATTTCCTGGTGAACGGAGGGAATGTGAGTCCGGATGTTTCTGTCGGCGAGTCCCTCCCACACTCGCCGATGCAGCCCACTCATCCCGGACAGAAATAACCAGCGGCCGGGGAACCTCGCTCAACAGGACGCCAGGAAATTCTTTCAGTGCATCTCTGAGTGCTCCGCCCACTTCCACCGACCGAGTTCAAGGTCAACGGCAGGCAGACGACGGCCTGCTCTGCCGCCGCCAACACGCTTCACAGAAAGCGCAGCTGCTTTTACAAAAGCCGAGTCTCGAGTCAGCAGGAAGAACACGCTCGGGTTTGTCGTCACGTCTGCTGTGAAGTAACAAACGTCCTCGTTCAGCTACGGCGGCTCATCGTTACTGACGCACATCAGCCTGCATCCAGCAGCCTCAACTCGTCGATGACCGCAATGTGTCATCAGCTCACGTTCATTTTGAGAGAAAAGCGTTTGAACGCCTGCGTTTCATTAAAAATGGCCGAAGGTTTGATTACACTGATGAGTAGGGATGAGTACTGATAAGATTTTCACGATTCCATTTTCGATTCTTTATCGATTCTTTTTAAAAAAGGAGAACACTAAGGTCGATTAGCTTAGAACTTTGTTTTATATCCTCTCTTGTCCCTGCCTACAATTAAACACATTCACTTACCGAAAATCATCTGCTGTGGCAAATGGGTGCAAGCCTTTGACCACAAACTGAGTCACTGCTCGGTGACGTTCGTCTATCCTGGCCTGAAAGGAGACGCTACCGGTAGACTGCAGCGAGAACTGCCAGCATCTGAGCCAGACTCTGTCTCATCATGGTCACTAAATGCACAGTGATGGCAGGTTTGTAATAAGACAGATCGCGCTAACATAATATGTTAGTTGATTATTTACCTGCCGCATTAACGGGAGAGGACGTGCAAACGTTACCGCTGCTGCTGGGTTGAGATTCACGAGTCTGGAATTAAAAACACGACATTCATTTAAGGTCATCGCGTGTTTTGTGAGCTTTTGCATATTCGTAGTGTTTCCTCCCTTAAATGAAATCTCTACTTTGCAAGTATTGCAAGTTGCCCTGTTGTCATCCGTTCTCGTAAAGTATAACCAAACTTTTGAGCGTTTGAGCCGCCGTGTTTCCTGCCAGGTAAATGACGCTCCGCAACGTGGTGACGTCATTCGGGGCGACTGGAATCGATAAGGGAATCGTTTGCAAAAATGGCAAACACTTCCAAGGAATTGAAACAGTGGGAACCAGTTCTCAACAAGAACCGGGTTTCGATTCCCATCCCTACTGATGATGTCAGAGTTGATGTTATTTTATTGCTGATGCTTCTTAAACTCAGTGTGACTGATCCATCCTGTGACTGCCACAGCAGTATTACAGGATTATCATGATACTGTAATAGTTATGGATTCAAAATGTACTCTCCTTTATTTTTATTAACACATCATTAAAGCTTTAGCTTTAATAACTAGAGCATCAGGTGCACAGCACTCGGTGTTTCTGTTAAACATGTTTCACAAATGACAGACTGGACCTGTAAATCAGAACCGTGAGTCCTCTCTAATGGAAAAGCAGCAGCTCTGATAATAATTGTTATTAATTTGTGATGCTGTAAAGCTTTCACTTAAAGCACAGAGCAGCGGTCTGTTTCTCTGTGTTGTCCTGTTCTCTAATAAATGATGAATTTACTGAACTAAACATCAGAGAGAAGAACTACAGCAGGAAGGGGGATATTGAAAACTTTGAGAACTTAAATGTAAATGACCTCCTGTGACGTGCAGATTCTCTGTTTCCATACCAGGTGGAGATGGATGACAGCATTAGGATGCACGCCCAGATCCTTGTTGTTGAAAACGTCCATTTCCATTTTTCATCAGGCCCAATCTGGACACCTGGCGCTCCCCCCATCTGAGCTGAGACTGGTTTGATCCACCAGCTGAGACAGAGAGGCTTAGAACAATGAGTCACCGAGCAGCAGAGCGAAAAAACAAGACAGAAAGCTCGAAAACGAAAGGCCGGACGGGAGGAAAGCAGGAATGCAGAGAAAGGCAGAAACGCTGTTATTTTCCAGGGCGTGTCAGTCAGACTCACACCACAACAACCAAACCACAAACAGGCGCTGAGTGACAGC
This sequence comes from Copadichromis virginalis, assembly GCF_057382275.1. Classification (NCBI taxonomy): domain Eukaryota; kingdom Metazoa; phylum Chordata; class Actinopteri; order Cichliformes; family Cichlidae; genus Copadichromis; species Copadichromis virginalis. The sequence continues at coordinate 2,044,532 of NC_140630.1, read as the reverse complement.
CAGCCGACACGAACATGAGGCTCTCGGAGCCCAGGTTTAAAGAGTTAGCCTGCTGTTAATCAGTGTTTGTGTTCATGTCAACAAAGCCCACATGCAGACCCCAAAGCAGCGCCGATGGAAAGCGTCTACAAACAGCTCACAGACCGACTGGTTCACAGTTCAGAATGACGCACGTTTACGGTCCTCAAAATGTTTCTGAGCGCATTATATGATTACTCGTTAAAAAGGAGACTGCAGTCCCTCTGGTGTCCAGCAGAGGCAGCAGTGAGTCAGTCCCCACAGACAAACACGTTTACAGGCTGATACACAAACTGCTCGTCTCTGTAGTAACAACGGCCCAGCGAGTTTGCACCATCAGGGGCGTGGCCTCTTTGACTGACAGGCAGCTGTAGCTGCTAGCTGTGTGCTAGCTTCACCTGAACTGGACCTCTGCATTGTGTTTATACTGTTGGAGCTTTTTTAATGACATCATGTGACCAATAATATGGCTGCTGTGAGGCTACTGTACAGACTGTGTGAGGAGGCGGAGCTTCAGTTGGGCTGCACAGTGAAATTTGATTTGGATGTTACTGATTAGCAGATATCTGTGTCTGAGCGATGCTAACATGCAGCCAATAGCTTAGCCTCGCGTCCAGACATGGTCATCAAACCCGTCCAGATTTAGTGATCCGGTTTGGAAACACTGCCATGGCAACATGTGCCAGACTTTATCCTCAATCAGTCTGAAACAAACCCAAACGTCGTCCTGTAACCCGAGGACGATGAGACACCTCAGTGAAAGCGTGAGGCTTTCCTCAGACGGAGGTAAAAACAGCTCAGCCGTCACATGTCCCGCTCAGGCCTCACCACGAATCCAGCGCTTGATCTATAATGGATGCTCAGCTGGAAAGTTAAAACAGCAAACTTCCTGCAAACTCCAGAGGAGATCCTCTGCCTGCAGGGACTTTTATTCAGCAGAAACGTCTGGACCCAGTAAAAATCGCAGAAAGGTTCATTATGGAGTCTGTTTGAAGCAATGCGGAGCGAAGCCTCAGAGCAGAGCAGAGTTCCTGCTGAGTCAGATCACACAGTTTAACAGGAAAACCGAAGCAAGCCCAGAAACATGCGACGAACTCCTCCATCAGCACCCTGAGAGATAAACCTGAGGCTCACGTCAGGCTGTTAAAGGAGTGAAGGTCACGCCCTCACGAATTCAAACCCAGGCTGTGAAGACTGGACCAAAGGCACTCACAGCATCGGGAAGGGACTCCTAAAAAGATGTGTTGCAGGAAAAGCCTCAGTGTCCTACATAGTTCACACAAAACACTGAGAGGCTGCACGAGCTGCAAGTTAGCTTTTGTGACTGAAACCAACATCTGAGGAATGAGAGCTTTACTAGAATAAACCTTTGAGCGCTCCGAGTGACTTTTAATGTGAACATTTAGGTTTCTTTGATTGAAGGAAAACTTTGTAAAGTCCAAGGACGGTCTGCCTTTAACCTGCACACACAAACGGCAGAGTGGGCCGCAGTTTGCAAAGCTTTCATATATCAGACTGGCTGATGGTCAGTGCGTGCAGCACATCACACAAACACCGGTTTGTTTTGGTTCCATAATGTGAAGTTTCTAAAACCACACTGTGTCAAATCCACAGTTTTAGTGTTTTTAGGGTTTTAACATCCAGGTTAAAATAGATGTGAAAACACATTTTAGTGAAACACGAATAAAAACTGAACGTACGGTGCACGAGAGCCTGAGTCCGTGTTAGAAATGTCCTGAAGTCCTTAAAGCGACTCAGCTGACTGGTTTTAAACCATCACGATGATGCGTCACATATCAAACACACCCCTTTGCTTCTCAGCCGTGTGTCCCCGTCGCCAACAGCTCACTCGCTCTTTAGTTCAGTTCAGAAACTTCAGTTCAGCAACAAGGACCGAGGTGCCACAGCCCGGACGTACCCCAAAACCCCGCCCACCACAGCGTCCGACCATCAGGACATCCACGGCGCCATCTTTGGTGGTGACCGCTGCTCACGAGGTTAAAGTAAACTGTCGGTTCAGCTCTAGCCGGGACGGCACACAGAAAGTTTCAGTCAATAAAATAAATGTGGGAATGAAAGGATTCTTCTCCTGCTGGGCCAAAATCAATCCGTCCACAGGTGACTCGAGCTCAGATCAAAGCTTCATCTGTCACGTCAGCTGAACCAAACTGACGGACAACAGCGCGCCATGAAGCAAATCCCAACGCAACACTGTAGCTAAACAGTCGTTTTACTTGTAACTGAATGTAAAGCTCCAGCCTGACCTGCAGTTACCGGGCAGGTTTCCTAAGAGCGCCTCCTGCTGGGCTGGCTGGCACCAGCAGCTGTACTGTAAACTCGGTACGTGACGCCCGAGTCCCGCACCGCCTCTTTTTTATTTATATGTGAAATCTCCTGTGAATCAAACAAACAGCCCACATTATGAAAGAACTGAATCAGAACGAGTGAAAATACAGAGGAAGGCGTGCTGCACGGTAACGGCTGAGCAGAGGTTAAAACTGGCGGGCGGACGGCACGCGTCTCCTCCCAGCCTCCTTCCTCTCCTCGTGTACCCTGACACACAGCAACGACTGACAAACACTGCTGCGGAGAGCGCGCGGCGACGGCGTGGGGACGTTTCACAGAGTTGCATCAGTGGAACAAAAAAAACGAACAGGCTGAAGTCCTGGGAGACGGGGCGTCTAACAGCAGGCCAGCCCAGATCCCTCTCTGCACAACCGCACAAGTCCAGAAAGTCATCGACAGACTGAGCTTACCCTCAGTGAACATTTTTAACAGGCCGCTGTTGGTTTTACAGATAAACTGCAGCTCACGACGTCTTTGAAACAACTTCCACTCATGAAAACAGTTCACCAATCACAACAAGACCCAAGACTCAGCTGATTCTCGTTCACTTTTTTTCTGTAGCTCAAATCACAACAGCAGTCACCTCAAGGTGCTTTATACAGTGAGGTAAAGACCTGCAATAACAGACTATCAGCACACATTTGGTGACAGCAGGAAGGAAAAACTGACAGGAAGAAGCAGGCTCAGGGAGGGCGTAACTCTACAGTGGTATCCATTTCTGCAGCGCTGCCGGTGTTTTCGTTTGCGACGCTAGAATAAATCTGTGTTTATGTGAAAGACGGGCGATATGAAGCTTCTGGTAGACGGACGCTAGCAGCCACAGACTGTATGGGAGCTTCGCTCAGACACGGACGTCTGCGAATTAGCAACATCCAAATCAAATCCTCACATCTCACTGTGCACTCCGCAAACACCTCCAGCTCAGGTGAAGCTAGCAGACACCTAGCAGCTCAAAGAGGCCACGCCCCTAATAATGCGAGCCATTGTTATCTACAGAGCCAATAACAGTTCGTGTACCAGTTTTAACATGGGAGTCCGTGGGGACTGACTCGCTGCTGCCCCTGCTGGACGGTAGAGGAACTGCATCTGTTTGGCATCTGCACGCACTGGTTTTAAACCTCAGCATCACTCAAAAACAGCCGGAGACCAATCACACACCAGAACAGATCATCTCTTTGACCTTATGCTGTGGTGTTGTTTCCTGCTGACAACATTTAACTTTGTCATTTTTGTCAATAACAAATTAATAAATAATAAATTTAAAAGGATAAATTCCCTGCTGACATATTTACAGATCAATGACATCACTGATCTCATGTTTCAGACACAGGAAGCTTTAACCTCACCTGTACACAGCCGGGTAGGGCGAGGCATACATGTACCTGTCCTCCAGAGCCCCGCCCCCCCAGCACAGGATGTATCTCGCCATTACGACACGGCCCCGCCCACTCTCACACAGAGCCTGTGAGAGAGCAGCCGTCGATCAAACAACATCCACATCGACGCCTCCGAACCACGCCGAGCTGTTGTCGAGGGAAACGGAGCGACGTCACCCACACGTTAATCTGATGACATCATTAAGCTATGACATCATCTGCTCCCAGTTCTCCCCTTCATTCGGCGCCTCGGTAAGGAAATCCTCCAGCAGCAGCGCCTCCTCTCTGATCCGTCTGCTTCCAGTCCTCCTCTTCTTTCTTCCACACTTTTGAAACCTCGGCGCGGCTCCTCTTCACAACTTTCCCTCTTTCTCCTCTCCGCTGGCCCGTCTCCTCGTGCTGCCTCTCTCGTCCATCAGCTGGCTTATTTTCCAGCACTGAGGGGAAGGAGGTATGCGCTTCCTCCCCCGTTTGACCCAGGACGCCCCTCCTCCTCCTCGGCTCCTCGCCCTCCCCCCTCTGTCCTCTCCTTCCCCTCTTCCTCTCTTTGTCTCGTCTCACCATCCTGGAAGTTTTCAGCGGCTCGATAAACTTCAGCCTCATCGAGGCGCCGCATGAACGTGACTGAAAGCTTAAGGAGAAACTTGGAACATGAGGATTTCAGCTGAGCGCGAGCAGCAACTTGTCTTTAATGTTCACATGAATAAGATAAATTCAGAATTTACTCATTAAACTGAACTCAGTACAGCATTTATATACACACACATACAGGGGTACAGTGTGTGTGTCACTCATGCAGAGCTCGGCGGGGCGGGGCCAGAAGCTACACCTCGTCCAAACGCTGCTCACACATCTTCAATATGAGCCACGACCCTGTAACCATCACTCGTCTGCACCACGTCAGCCTCGCTTCAACTAAAGTGCGTTTTATTCACAACGTCGCAGAAACACGACTACACTGCACACAAACCGAAACAGCGACGGCTCTGATTGGTGGAAGTGTTTAAACAGCAGGTCACACTGTGAGGCTACATCTGTGCACAGCCTGCTGCTGCGCTCGACCCACATCACATCTTTAAACCTTCCAGCTGAAAGTTGATCGTAGAGTCGTTGAAAAGAGCGTGCAGCCGCCGCTCTGCACCACGGTTATCAGAATCCATCTGAAGACACACAACTCAGAGTATTTACAGCCGCACACGAATGTGTTTCAGCTCACAGTAACAGCAAGGGACGTAGCTCCACGGCAGAAGCATCACCACGAACCGAGGGGAAGCAGGTCAGAGGTCAAAGGTCTGAACACACAAACAACAGATGGAAAACATCCACATGAATGACATCGAGGAGGAGGAGGAGGAGGAGGAGGAGGAGGAGGAGGCTTTACTGAAAACATTTCAGACTGTTTCTAGTTTTCAGACAGGAGTGGGAGGTCTTTACTTCCACCCTTCCTGAACCCATCTGGAATTTCCATCTATAGGCTGATGTGTGTGTGTGTGTGTGTGTGTGTGTGTGTGTGTGTGTGTGTGTGTGTGTGTGTGTGTTTTTACACCTATCCCTGTGAGGACAGACCTCCCACATGAGGCTGTTTGAAGCTGCAGATTAGGATTAGATTTATGGCGGGGGGCAGGGGGCTGTAGTGCTGGAATGCATCATGTCCTCTTAGGATACGACGCACAGAGGTCCTTCGCGCATGTGAGCGTGAAGGCGCCTGGACTCGATGAGCAGGGACAAGGATACGAAGCTTCGGCCGTGATCCTGTTTTCATGTCCAAGTCTGAATTCCTCGCTCGCTGCAGCGCGATGTGAGTTTCTGCTGAGAACAATAAAGTTTTTGACTGCGTCTGAATTCGTCCACACCCAGCAGAAGCCGTGGCGCGAGGCCAAGAAGGAAAACGGCGAGCTCCTCCAGCTCGTGCTGGGAAAGCTCCCAGCAGCAGGCCGGCTGTTTCCATTTTACTCCTCAGATGTTTGAACGTGTTCGTGAGCAGAGCGACGTTTCAACAACACGAAAGCAAGAAAACGTACGAATTCTTCCGCTGAAGCCAACAACGGGCGGGAGCGAGCTACCCGATTTTATCCCGCCCCAGAATTTAAATCCATATTCTGCTCATTTCCACCTGAATGCTGTTATCCTGCACTCCGCTGGAGCCCGAGCAGGAATACAAACGCTCCAGGTCGTAATCCTTCAGGAGCCGAGCTGCACGTGGGCAGATTAGCTCAACTAATCTGGAGAAAAATAGAACTAACGGTTCAATTTAACAGCCGTGCTGCAGCCAACACAAACAGCAACTGCAAATGACGCTTAGTCAAAATAAACTGAGCAGGAAATGAAATGTTTTATCATTTGTTAAAAAGTAAAATGAGTGGTTCAAGCAGCCCAAAGCAGGTGAACGTGTGAAACTGTGAAGATCTGCAGGAAATCTGCAAAATTAGAGTGAGCTGCAACGATGCGGGTACGGACACGGCAACAGTCAGATGTTGTATTTTGGTAAGTTGTAATTAAAGCAAACGTGACGGTAACATGTGATGTTTAAGGTCAGGAGGAAGCAGATGATTGGCTGCAGAGAGAGGAAGTACGTGAGGGTGGTGCAGGACACGAGGACCGAGGTGTGGAGCAGGAGTGACAGGTGGGGGTGGGATTACATCAGGGATCTGCTCTGAGCTCCTTCCTGTCTGCAGCGCTGACGAACAGACTGACAGGTGACGTCAGGCAGGAGTCTGCAGACAACACTGCGATCTGCAGCGAGAGCGGGCGGAGGAGAGCCTGGAGAGGTGGAGGCGTGCTCTGGAGAGAAGATGAAGGAAAGTCGGTGGAAGCGAGACAAAGAGAGAACGAGAAGGTTTAAAGATGAAGGTGTTCAGATGTTCAGACCGCTCAGAGCCACAGAGGCTGAGACTGTCTGAGCATGTGCAGAGGAGGGAGGAGGGAGGAGAAGAGGGAGCAGTGAAGGAGGACACGCAGAGAGGCGGTGTAACAGAGCAGCATGCTGGGACAGGAGGTGGTGGAGGCAGGTGATGCTGGTCTAATCAAATCTGTTTGTTTTTGCCTTATTAATCATCCTGATAAACAAATGAAACATCAGCTGTCAGGATGAGTTTAATGCATCAAGTGCTGAACTGGTTTAGAGGGATGCACTGCTGCAACACAATGGATGCAGCGGGACACGCTTCAGCTGACCACACTCCATCAGCTGATGGGACCCGCGTCATGTGACCGCCGTGGTTTGGTTTAAAGGAAAGTAACCGTATAAAGCTGGAAGTGGAGCACGAGAGGATGTGCAACCAAAACCGCTCGGCGAGCATCAAATACGCCATCTTTGTTCTCCACGCAGAGCACGGAGCAAAGGAGAGCGCCGTGGAAACGTGTCGCTCATCGTCCTGTGGGAGCAGCCTGCAGTCAGCCTGCGACTCAGTCGGGTCGAGCTGTGCGTGTTGCATGCTGCATGGACAGAAGTTCAACCATCACCCCTGCAGGCAGCAGCAACCAGAGGAAAAGCAGCTGCAGCGCTGAGTCGAGCCGCTGCTGTCAGGTGACCTGAGCAATCACGCCACACGTTATCCTTTAATAATATCACAAAATAGCCACTGACTTCCTGTTTCTTTGTTGCTATCGAGCTGTGAGCTCGCTCTGCAGCGAGCTTTATCGAGAGGATGATTTTTCAGCTGATTTAGCATGATCTCAGGGCGGTGGTGCGTGAGACGTTTGGGGATTTTGTTTATTTAATGAAACATTTGATGTCCCTCATGTTTGGTGATATTTACTGTCTCTGTCTCAATATTTCTTATTTTGTGACCTCATACGTCTGACTGTGAAAATTCATATAAAACAAACTGAAACTTAAGAAATTTAATGCAAAAAGCCTGAAAAGTGTTTCCAGCTGCTCAGATGGCTGTTACACGACTTTAAAATGACGGTTTCATGATGTTTGTACGAAGCTGAGCCGAGGTTCAACACAGAAACACGAGCCGCCAATAACACAAATCGACTATTTCTCAACAACCACGACTCGGCCATCAAACTTAAATTCATAGTTTAGTTCAGCTCACCTCGTGCCTCATTAAGTGAAGTGCGTGAGGTGAACGAGGCTGAAAGCTGCTGCTGGTTTTTTAGGCTTTTAATCTGAGGATTAACTGGAGGAAAATAAAACGAGGTTAAAAACAGCTGCAGAGCCAGAGGGTTAAAAAAAGAAACGGAAAAATGTCCCGACTCAGCAAAGCGCCAAACAGAGCCGAGCAAATGTCTGCACTCTCCATCTGTATGACACACACACACACACACACACACACACACACACACACACACACACACACACACACACACACACACACACACAGAGAGCTGTGCTGCCACCTTGTGGCTGATCTGAGTCCCTGCAGCAGTTTTCAGCTCTCATCACTTTAATCTGCAGATCACGTTTGCACAGCATCCAGAAAGTGCTACAACACACACACACACACACACACACACACACACACACACACACACACACACTGACACTGACACTAACCAGGAGCTCGTCTCCTCGTCTGGTCGGCCGCAGAACGAGCGAGCGCTCCGACTCACCTGATGCTGCTGTGGAGCGCTGGTGTCGAGCTCGCCTTCCTGAAGCCGTCTTTGAGGATGGAGCGACGCCACGACTCTCTCTCCGACTTGGACCTGACCGGAGGGCCGCCGTCGTCCTTGGAGCCTCCTCGGAGCCCCGCCCCCGAGGCGCAGAGTGCAAGTTCGGAGCGAGACGTTTCAGAGGCGGCGGACGGGTCCGGACGGGCCAGCGGGGCGAAGCTGAGCTCGATAATCTGCTTGGCGCTCTCGCAGATCTGACTCTGAACACACAGACGAGACAGCGTTATGTCCTGCTGCGCACAGGAAGCCGCGACCCGCCTCCTTTCTGCGTCCTACCTGGATCTCTGGCGTGAGGGTGGGGAGGTCGAAGGTGAATACGGACGTGGATCCCGAGGTCAGCAGGTCCACGCTGTCCAGGCTGCTGTACGACGTGCCCTTGGCCCGGTGGGACTCCATGATGCTCTCGAAGTGGCGGCTGAAGGAGTCCAGGTTGCTGTCGGAAGGTCGGCGGGGGCTGCCGATGGAGATCGGAGACTTGAGGCCCCCGTGGCTGTCGGAGGACTCGGGCGACCTGAGGAAGAAGAGTTAAACCGTGTTAAAGCCTGACTGCGTGTTTAATCCTGGCTTTCAGACGCTCACGCCGAGTCTCCTCATCAGACCCAACTGGGATCAAAGAAAAGTTTAAAAAGCCGAGCGGGAGGAATCTGAGGAGGAAAAGCCTGCACACGGCCTCTCAGTTTACACGCATGTGCGTTAAAGAGGATGAAAGAAGCAGGAGAGACGACTGCCTCCTACACAGGCAGCCCTTCTTCCTCAGCTGCAGCTCTGAATATAAAGCAGGGGGGTCAAATAGACGGCCTGCGGGCCAGAAACGGCCCACTGCGTGACATTTTAAAACGTGGCCTGTCATAGGCCAGAAAAGTAAGATACAGGAAGTCAGGACTTTACTGTTATGTTTAATCTGACAGGAGAAAAGCTTCTTCCAGGATTTACAGCTGAACACAACTTTTGTGGTTGTCGGATAATAAATCCTTCATTTCTGTGTAGCAGCGTCTCGTGTGATTATTCACGCAGGCAGGGCGGAGCTTTGAACATGAGCAGAAACCCTGATGAAAGTCGTAGTTTATAAAGTTTATAACGCAGCCAATAAACAGAAAACGTGCATATTTGTACAGGTAAATGCAGCCGTGTGCAAACAGACAGCAGACTGGAGTAAAAGCGATGCAGCGGCTGCAGAAGAGAGAAAAGCAGAGTTCAGTAAAGCTTCGAGGGTTTGTGGTGTAAATGAGCTCGATGCAAACAAGCCTGAAAACAACAATCTGAGCTTACATCGCCAAGTCTTTGAGTAATCAGTTACTCTAACAGCTCGACTATGAAACAAGCTGCTTCACTAAAGCTCACCCCCCCTCCCCCGCAGCCCCTTTCCTCGCCCTCTCACCCCTTCAGCAGCAGGCTGAGCACCTCCTCCTCCTCCTTCATGGCTTTCTGTCTCTGTCGGTCTCCCTGCATCCTGACGCTGGCCCAGCTCACCACTCCTCCTTCTTCCTCATCTTCCTCGTCTTCCTCCTCCTCCCCATCAACCTCCTTCCTTCCACCTGGGCGAGATTTTGGGGAGGGGTCAGCGGGGTTAAAATTGGAGTTTCCGAGGACACTGCGGTTACTCCCGAAGGCCGAGTCCGCCTCCTCGGCTGCCTCCGCCCGCATTACCTACACCATACGAGAGATGATGATAACGTATTTTAAAAGGAACCAGGTGAGATGCAAACAGGTGGAGGCGCACGCACCTCGTCCAGGTCGGTCTCACGGTAGCAGCGCAGAGGCACGGCGTCCAGGTCCGTCTCTGAGTATTTGAGGGTTCGCCGGATGATGCCAGTCTTGGGGGAGGAGCCTCGAGGGTCGGCGGTCACCAGTTCCACCTCGATCTGCTGGACCTCGTGATGAGACAGCTTTTGTCCCTCGGTTTCCCGCCCCCTCCTCTGATTGGCTGGTTTCAGATGGAGGGAAGAGGGTGGGGTGGGACTGGGCGAGCTGCTGGTCGGAGGCGTCGTGAACGGAGCGTCTACGGGAGGAAAAAGCAGATGTTCATAACGCCAAGTGTCAAAGAGCACAAAACAGGTCCTACGAAGTGTTGAAGCTAAACTCTGATTGGTCCCCAGTTTTCTGTTATTTTTATCCAATTCTAGTTTATTACCAAATCTTAGAGGCAACTTCAAGGTGTTCATATTGCAAAGTACTGACCTGCAATAACACAGAGAAACCCCAACAATCAACAACGCCATGTGAGCAAACACTTAGCGACAGCGGGAAGGAAAAACGGCGTTTTAACTGGATGTAACCTCAGAACGAGGTTCTGCATCCGGTCGTCCTTTGCTCAACTCAACCCGGTTACAGGATACAGACATGCTGTTTAAAAGAGGCAGAGATCTGGTTGGAGATTGGCCTGTAATTAGCTAAGACTGCTGGGTCTAGAGATGCTTTTTGAGTAAAGGTGTAACTGCAGCCAGCTTGAAGGCCTGTGGTGCATAGCTGATCATTAGAGATAGGTTGGTATTTAAGGCTGAAGCATTAATTAATGGCAGGACGTCTTTGAGCAGCTTTGTAGGAATGGGGTCTAAAAGACACGTTGATGGTTTGGAGGAAGTAATTATTGAAGTTAACTCAGAGTCCAGAGTAAATATCAGTAGTGTTAAAAGTAGCTGTTCCTAATGATGCGCCTGTTGGATGGCTGTAATGGTTAAAAAACCCAGGGTTGCTCCTGCGCTCCTCGATCGGTGGTGAAGGATAAGCTGTTTGAGTCCAGCAGATATCCTCGTGAAACTTTGATGGATCATGGTGTGAATAAAGTTTAACACAGAGGAACCAGCACTAAAACCCTGGATTTGGACCCGTTTCTGATATTTCACTACAGAAACGTACGAGTGCAAACAAATTAGATCAGTTTATACACAGAAGGACTCCAGATAAGCTGTGTTCCATGTTGAGACTTGACTTTATCAATATCAAACTGTCTACAACGACCTGTTGGAGCTCAGAGTTACACCGACACGATCGGAGCTGCAGCTCAGAGCACGCCAGCGCAAACTTTAAGACTCGGTTCTGTGTCGTTTAGGGCTGACGCCCGGTTTTAAGTGAGAACGTACAGAACAGGAAGCGGTGATGTGTAGCAGCACCTGTGAGCACAGTTGTACTCTCTGTAAAACCCCTCTGAGCTTACGTTAAGCTGCAGCTTCGGCTAATTGGCTTAGAAGACGCTGGGAACTCCGGGAGCTCCGTGTTTACTCCACAGCAGCAGAGAAAAGACAGAACGGCCCTTTAACCTGCTGCAAACAGACTCCGGGTCATCAGCACACTGTTGCTGCTGCTGCACCACTACGAGCAGTCCCAGCATCGGTGCTGTCAGACGGTTGGAAGAACACAAAGCCTGTAAGGTCGTATTTACCTGCTGTGGTATCTACGAAGAGGTGGGTGTGGCTTCACTTAAGGGCTGCTGTTAAATTATATATGCTGTAACATTTACAGTGTGATGCCAGAAACACACACCTGCTGCACACGTCTGCGCTTCATAAACAGTCATTAGTAAAGAGCCGCCATCAACACTGGTATTTACCTGCAGACGCCCCGCCTGCTTCAGAAAGCCCACCAACACCGTCACTCAGCAGGTGACCTCCAACAACACTACTGTTTTAACCCGTCCAGGTGTCAGTGCTCATGCTCCCACCTGTTTAATATTCCAGTTTACACTCTGAGAAACTGAGACATGAAATTAGCTGACTGAGTGAATTATTGAAATCTAAGAATGCATTGGTGGAGCGTCGTGTGTCGTCCTACGACTGGACGCAATAAAATTAATCTGACATTTACAGATGTTAGAGTTTATAATAATGTGTGTCTGCTGACATAAACACGTCCATACTGAGAAACAGAGTCTGGACCCAACATGGACAGAAGCGGCTTCTTTCTGATAGAGTTTATGCGGATTTGGTCCACGGTGTAGGACCTGAGGTCAAAGGTCATGTAGGAACTGCCTACCGCACCTTTACTGCAGCGGCTCTTCTGGCTTCCGAACAGGAACTCCCACTTGGCCTGGGCGATCTTCTGCGACCTGGAGGACAGAGCTGTTGCTGATCCGACGTCTGACTGAAACGGACAGGAAGTAGCATGTTTACATGTGTTTATAAACACGGGAAGGAAGCAGCGGTGCGTTGGATACGTGCCGTTCGCTGACACATTAAAGAGAAGCAGAGTTTGAGCTGGTGCAGAAGCTTTTGTGCTTTAATTGCTGTGACAGTCTAAAGCAAAAATCATCATTATGTAAACGTTAGGCCGGTCCTGTTTCAGCACAGCGGGAGGAAACGTGCGCGACGGAAACAAAGACAAGTCGCTGAATCACAGTGAAAGCTGCAGTTTTACTTTGCTTTCATTATCGATTTATTGCAGTCGAGGTGAAGATGACGACTTACTGGAGCTCACTGACTCAACACACACTCTACTTGATGACCTCCTCTTACACAACCACACCCTCCTCCCCCTCCCATCCATCCGACCTGCATCCCGGAGCCACCGTCTGCCGTATCGTGGCTCGACTGGCTCGAGGTCTCCGGGGACAGACTGTCCCTCAGGCTCCCCGTCACTCCACTGGAGCTGTGAGAGGACGGCCCGGCACCGCCGCTGTGGTCCTGGACGTCCTCTGTCTGATCCTTGGTCACGCCCACACCCAGCCTCTGCTGCTCCTGCCCCGATGTCTTCACCCCTTTATCGCCCCCATCCTTTTCACGACTCTCGTCTTTGTGTGAAACGTAAACTCTGGGAGGTGCCTGACGGTAGTTTTCTTTGAGTTCGCTCCTGTCCTCCATCCACTCCTGCTGCCTGGAGGTCCAGCTCACAGGCAAAGCTTCCACGGTCGGTCTGGAGACAGGTTTCCTGGTGATTTCAGGGCTGTCTCTGGGTGATCTCTCAGACAGGTGATCGTACTGTCTTCGCTCCACGCCAGGTGACCTGTGGTCTCCGGTGTACTGTGGCGGCTGGTAGCGGTGCAGGGAGGACATGTCCTTAGTAGGTGATGCGCTCCGTTTCTGCCGTGGGTCCAGTTCAGGTGACTGAGAGGCAGCTGCACGGTACAATCTAGCAGGCATGGCTGGCGATGCTGGTGAGGAGAGGCCTTTCTGTGACGAGACTGGGGAGATTCGTCCTGGTTTAGTGTGAGGTACTTCCTTGTCAGTTTTCCGGCTGTGGTTCCAGGGATCCACCTGTAAAAGCTCAGGGGAGCTCCGTCCATAAAGGGCGGAGTACGGTTGTGATTCTTTCCGTGCAGTCTTGGGACTCTCGGGCCGAAAAGACTCAGGAGGAGTCGGAGTTCGTCTCTCTGCAAAAATGCTGGAAAGTCTGCTGGCCTCCAGAGCTAACTTAGAAGCCACATCGAGGTTTGAGGATGGGGAGGCACTCCTCCTGCCGCTGACATCGCTGGCTGCGTCACTCGCTCTGCTGCAGCGTGACAACCTGTAGGGACTCCTGCTGGTTAAATTCAGTTTATTGCTTGAGCTGCTGTCTATCCCGTCTGTGGCTTTTTGGCTGGTGTTGGTAGTGTTAGCATTACGGGCGCTGTGATGAGAGGTCCCAGGTGTGCAGGAAGTGCTGGCAGGTAATACGTTAGTTTGAACCTCATGCTGGATGTCTGTGGGCCTCCCTGCAGGTAACGGTGGGTGAAATTTACTTGAGTGTCTAGGGCTCTCGTCTCCCATCCACGGCCTGGGTTTGCTCTGAGTCGGGCCATTGGAGTGCAGTTTAGCAGCTGGATCTGCAGAGTAAGACCAGCAGCTAGTGTGGGCACACAGATGGTTGGAGGCAGGACTTCTGGGTAATCCGTTCACTGGACTACGGGAGAGGGTCCTGTCCAGTTCCATGAGCTGGGTCTTGCACGGCAGGGTGAGGGTGCTGCGGGGCAGGTCAGGTGAGCCCCCCCAGGACTGGCAGCGAGAAGGCTGATAATGCCGAGGCAGGGAGGGGCTGCTGTTCTCAAATCGGTGACCTCCAAATCTGCGCTTAAGCTCTGGAGATCCAAACTCCTCAAGGGCCCTGTAGGTGGCACCTCTGGCCACTGAGTCCAGGTTAGCTCTCTGCAGGTAAGGTGAGCCCCGTGGGGCTGGACTCTGAGCCGGGCAGGTGTGGCTCTGTGACAGGTAACCATTGTACGACATTGGATCGCTGAGCCTCTTCCGAAGGTGAGCGGGCAGCACCTTCCTGCTTCCCATTTCCTTGAAAGGACTGTCCGGCTCATTATGAGACAGAGAATTTCGGCGGGCGGCCGTGTTGTGCACGTTTGCTTTCTCTATGTAGCTAAACGACACCACGGATTTCCTCCCCTCATTGCCCTCCACCCCTGGGACCTCGCAGTACCTGCGACCGCTGACTGGTGTGGAGGGCACAGTCAGCCTCCCAGAGGATGTTGATGATGGTGAGATAAACACCCTCCTCTGGTGGGGATCCATGTCTGAGGAACAGATGTGTCCAAGTGAGCCGTGGTGGCGTGGAACGGTCATTCCCGGTGTAAGGACTTCAAGTAACTGCCCAAACCTGTCATGCAGTGCATCTTCTTGAAGCTGGGCGTTCGACCGGAAGTTGACCGACTGCCTGGAGGAGGTCTTTGAGAGAGGCAAGCTGTCGTTCTCGCCCCCCATGTGGTGCTGTATCGGAGAGAGATCCGGACTGGAGTTCCGGCTGGAGTAGGCAGAGCTCCTCTGAGAGTGAGGGAGAACATCTGGACATTGAAGCATCAGATGACTGGAACCATCATCTCCTCGGCCCGGCACCTTACCTTCCTCCTCAGCAACAGACCTCACCTCGACGTACAGGTGGAGGACCTTACCGGCCTGGGACATATCTGCCCTTCCTTTAAAACGCTCCAGAGTTCCCTGCTGTGGACCTGTGCTACAAGTCCAAAAGGTCCTTAGACTTGTTGGTGTCCAGCACAGAATTCATCTAGTCTTTGGTGAGGGGCAGGACTGGGGTACCAGTTCCATCCTGCAGCTGCACATCTTCTCTTCGACCTGCAGCAAGAAACACAGACAGAGTTCAAAGTTAATATTCCAGTTTATCCTCTACAAGGGTTGAATCCATAAAGGTTTGATCATTTAAGCTTTGCTGTTTTAAACCTTCCATTTCCTCAAGATATCAAATCATCCACTTCACCCACTAGGCCAACCTCTGCAGGGTTGGGTTTTGTTTAGGCATAAGCCGAACCCTTAGCTCCAAGTCTGGATTGGTCCACAGCGACAAAGTGGATGTTAAGAGGTTAAAGACACCTAGCATTCCTAAAACTTGGAGACTGCAAAAAAAGATCTTTTCCAAACCAAGAAAGTACAAACAAACTTAATTTGAGGCTTTTCCTGGGTGAATGCTTTGAGCATCGCAGAATGATCATCATCAACAGGAAGTAGTTATTATGTAACTATAACAGTTGCAGATGTCACTAGAAGCTACCAATCATATGGTTTCGACTGTACCACATGAAATTTGCATGTAAAGTGTGACAGAAAGACGTTTTCCACCCCACTAACTGCACAGCTTCAGGCTGATGATCATGTTTGACCTCACGCTTCATCAGTTCTCACCCAATCCTGTATTTAGGTCACAGTGTCCTCAGACTGGTTCACTGCTAGAAACCAAACACCTCATGTTTTAGTCATCAGAAGCAGAGTCCAGCCCCACAGTGTGGGTTAGGAAGGTGAATGTGTGGAAACTGGATGAGAACGAGTGAATTTCAGACAATGTCAGGAAAAAACTCAGAGCGGGAAATTCTCTGATAACGCTCACACTTCTTTTTTTAAAAAATATATATTTAAACTTTATTTTAGAAGCATTTCCTTGAGATTAAAATGCATTTTTCAAAGAACGCCGGGCCCACAAAGAGGAGACCCGGCAGAGAGCAACACAACAGGAGGTTTTATCTAGCACGAACCTCAGGGACAGAAAAATGAAAGCAACGCTGTCAAAACAACAGCTCCTCTCCTCCAGGGTGCACCAGGCCGACTCCGAGGGAGACCGTCGCCAAACGCTCATGGTTTCAGTCCTTCAGGAGGTTCTGGGGGAACCTTGGAGGGGTTCTAGGTTCTGGCTCACAATTTGGTTACAGAAGCACCAAATGTGGATTCGACCACAACAGCTTTGCATGATTTGAGGTTCTTTATATCATACGTTGCCATAATTCAGCTCCTCAGATAATCCTCTGTCTGAAGTAGGCCGTTTAACCCCCACCCCCCGTTTCAACAGCACATGGGCGGGGCTTCTGAAATTACCATATGGGGGTATCCCCTCTGTACGATGTCATAAAGATCTAGAAGAAGAAAAACGCTGTGATAAACTGTTTATAGCAGTCACAGGATTACTGCTCATGCACAGAGTTCATCGTAGAAGGAAGGAGCGTTTGAATGTTTGGAGCGAAAAACTCAAAGTCTTAAAGTTTACATGTACTTGTTTGGTCGGTCGGTGAGGATGATGTGCGGCACGTCACTGTGACTAAACAGGAGCTGAGGGGTGAGGAGGCTCTGCGTGGCCTCAGGGAGATCTTGGGGTGAAACCTTCGATCAAAGGGGTGAGGAAGGTGTTTGCTGTGCAGTGTGGCTCATTATCAGCTGAGAAAGACAAGCTGCTGCCCTTCTCAGTTCTCTGGTATCTACATGTGCTCTCTTGCCCTTGGCCGTCCTCCAACGGGGCGGCAGGAGCGCGTGGGCGAGCAGGCTGCGACTGACACGTGAGTTCAGCTCGTCTGTTAAAGGGAGGAGCAGAAGCAGCTTGACGGGTGTTCAGGTGAGGAGTCGGCAGCCACACCGTGACCTCTGTGACCGCTCCTCCTGAGCGTGTCCGGAGGAACGTCTGCGCAGACCGGCGTGTTTTACACAGCCCGCTCCTTCCATCACGCTCCATTTAACCACCTCACTGAGGCCGCTCGTGCTTCTATTCTCGGCTTTTTACAGCTCCTATCTGTGTCGTCGCCGCTCGCCTGTTCCACATTTTACAGTAAATCTGAGCTTCTGTGCTGCTCGCTGATGTAGGTCAGCAGTTTAGATCACGAGGAGAGGTCACATGAAAACACAAGAGGCTGCAGGAAACAGTGGCGTACAGGAGACGTTTGAGATGCTGATCAGGCGTGACACGTGCTGAGCAGAGGGTCGAAAGGTCATTTCGGTCCCTTTCAGTGTCGTCGGCGTTCACCTGCAAGCGTCTTCCACACGCGTGTGCGTGTTCGTCCTGCAATCGTGCGCCTTGCTGGCACGTGTGGGGGTGTGAAACGGCTTAAAAACCAGTTTTGCTGGTTTCTGTCAGAGGAAATGACACACACACACAAAGTGTTGCTGCTCTGATCTCCTGATCTCGAGTAGATCCAGAACAAAGAACCTGAACTTTGTTATTCTGCTGAGTGAACTTTAGAGCGTGCGCCACGGCGGATGTGGAGCAGATGTTGGTGCTGAGATGCGAGTCAGTGCGCGTCTCCTCTCAGAAACAACAAGGCGACCTGTCGGCTCGTTTCTAGCTCCTACCGCAGCAGCTTAGCATGATTCATGGTTCAAAATAATCCTTCTTTGTCTTAACTCGGTGCTTCCTCGCCTCTCCTGGCTGCCCCTCACTAACCGGAGGTCTGAGAGCAGAGATTTATAAAAGCGGTGGCCTGCTACTTAAATCAGGCTGAACAGAAGCGTCCACGGTCAGAATTACCATGGCGTTCACTCAGAGGTCTGGTGGGAGGAGCCATCAGTGGAGCTGAGTGTTTTTAAGCCTCCTTTTAAAATGAGAACTTTAATCACATCTATACCTGCAGTTTTCATGTCCTGCAGACCTCTGAGATGAATCTGTGGAAATTCCACAATGGCTACCAACTCAGTGGGTGACTCCTTTGGTCCCGAGATGACCATACAAGATACCCACTCTCTATGACATCATATAAACCCAGGAGTAGAAAAAAACTGAGCGTTCTGATCATTATTAAAACACATTCACCACGAACAGGAAAACAGGACAAACTCATCAAATCCACATCAAACTGTAGAGCAGGAAGACGTTGCTCTGTGATGAACGGAGAGCAGGAATGATGCTTTAGGGCGAGGAGAGCGAGGAGAGCGACTCCGTGGCGTGATCAGCGGCATTTACAGCTATCAGAGGGTAAAACCTGCATCTGAGGCTGACAGGGTCCAGCAGTGCTTTAATCAGATGTAAGTGCTGCCCTCGGGTTATGTCATACTCAGGTCCCGTGTTTCTGCACCGACGTGTTCACGTCCACAGAGAAGCGACGGCGCTGTAACGATCAACACATTAATAACAATCTGATCGGCGGTTCGTCCTTTTTGCGACGGCGTTTCTGGTAACAAACTGCTACTCTCGTCTTCACAACGAGCATCAGCTCCAAATAATCCTGACACCTGAGTGATGTAACCTGCTACAGGACGCCGTGTCAGGTTTTTGCTTCGGAGCGCGATCAAAGGGCGCTTTGTCTTTCCTGCAGAGGAACATCAGAGAGCTGCTTAAGCGCCCCCCAAACCTCTCTAAGCAGCTCTCTGCCTTTATTGAATCTGACTCCTCTGCTGCTCACGCATCAGTCCTCATCACCGTCACGTCCACTTTCATCACCTCCAGCACCGGACGAATCCGGTGAGATGGGTTTCGCTGTGAAATCTGCAGTTCCTCTAACGTCCACCTGAAGAAATCACAGTTCTTCCAGAACTGCAGCCAATCCGATTTTCTTTCCTTCTCAGCAGAAATCAAGCTGAAGCCTCGTCTCTGCACTACAGCAGCTTCAAGACAATCAGCTTCCTGTCCTGAACAAAAACACTGGATCATCCCTCCAAACCTGCTTCATGGACAGGTGTGACCAGGGGGGCGGTGCTCCTTTTAATAAGCAACATCATCACAGGTACACAACTCGTGCCAAACCTGCAGTTCCTCTGAGGTCCAGCAGAGGCAGCAGTGAGTCCGTCCCCACAGACCTTCACAGCAGACATAAACATGTTTACAGCCTGATCCACAGACTGTGTGTGGGTCATTTCCTCCTTCATAACAGCTGTACGAGGGGAGGATGTTTTCATAGCTCACCTGGATTAAAGTCTGTGTTGTTAGGGGCGTGGCCTCTTTGACTGACAGGTGGACGGCACCACAGGCGGCCATAGCTCTCAGCAGTCTATTCGGCTTCACCTCAGCTAATTTTTATCTTATCCAGCCAATAACGTGGCTGCTGTGAGGCAGATGTACTAACAGACTTTCTGAGGAGGCGGAGCTTCAGGTTTGTGGTCACAGTGAGAGGAGCCCACTGTTCTCCGACTCGCTGACCTGGACACACATGTGCTTCAGAGGACATAAACACTGAAGTTCAAACGACGCATGGAAGGAGGCGCTCACGCTGACGGCGTCACTGAGAAGGTCTCTGTGAGCTGCAGCTCTGCAAACTGTTGCTGTCTCTGTGAAGTCATTTTCCAGACGCCTGGCTCGCATTTAGCAGCTGGAAAGTTTTATATCTGCAGCCAATTAAAAGCAGAACGTGACTTTAATTCCTGCAGCTGCTGCGAGCGCCCGACACGTCGCCGGCTCTCAGCTGGAACGACTTGAAGCACGAGCGCGTGCGAGTCCTTCCTCACTGACTGCGATCCTCACCCTGAGCTCTCCGGTCAAAGGTCAGAGGAGGTAAAAGAGGCTCCGAGCGTTGCTTCCTGCTGTCGTTGACAAAAGTCTGGCTGCAGAGGAAACACAAAGCAGCAGCAGCTCCTGAACTCTGACCTCAGTTTACAGCCGCTCTTGCACTGACGCTGCCGATCCTCGCTCACAGAGATAACCGAGAGGAAAGGACGAGGGTCAGGGGTCAACTTTGTTCTGCTTCTGTAACTGCAGCCGTGTGTTAAACTGCTGCTGTGCACCGATCAATAATTATTGATAAGGATTTGTCTGTTTCACCTGTTCGTGGTCCAACTTTGACTTCCTGATTCCATATATTTGAATAATTACTGCTGCTAGTTTCACTTTGCCTTCAAACCGTTTTGGTGATTTTATTATCGCCCCCTCGCTTTTATCTAACGGCCACTCAAAGGGGCCCCAACCACACTTTTAGCAGCCAAGCAATAGTTTCTAAACCAGACGACTGGAAACGACTTTGTTTCCCAGGCCTGTTCAAATGTGCCACACAGAGCTGTGCAAAAGTCTTGAGCCACCCCTCAGGTCTGCTGAGCAGCTCTCGAGCTTCCTGAAGCTCCTTAAAGTTCTTCTGTGGACATTGGCTGCTTTTCCTCTCCTGTTCAGTCCTTGTACGGGAGCTTTCTCACAGGAATGACAGTGAATCCCACACACCTGAGCAGAGGTGCAGTTAGTTAGCATCAGCCTGTCTCACAAACTCATCATCTGTTCCAGTTTCTTTACCAAATCTGTCAAAAATGCCAACGATATCACAGCTTCTCATGAAAACAGGATTTTGTCTCCAACATGGTGATTCCAAAGAGCTGTCAGCTGAAACTCTGCACATCTCAGCGTGGTGTCAGTGTGTCCTCAAAACCCTGAGGAAAGTGGACAGAAGAGGAAGTGGGAGGCCATAAAAACTCGACAGCAGCTGAACAGGACCTGAGAGATGATCTGGACCTTCAGCTGATCGAGAAGCTGTTCTTAATGAAGGCAACCTGGAGTCTGCAGCCATCTGTGAAGCTGGGTGGAGGCTCTGTCATGGTTTCAGCTGCAGCTCAGTCAGAGCTGTTGGAGATCTTTGATAAACTGATGAATCACAGAGTCTGATCCACCACGCAGGAACATCTGGGAACATCTGACTGACAGCAGCTTCCTGTTCCAGCATGACAACGATGCAAACACACTGTCAGTGCAGAGAAAGCACACCTGGATCTGACACCACACAGCAGGACACCATCAGTCACGGACGGGCCTCCGCAGAGCCGCCCTCAGCTGAGGAGACGTCTTCCTGAGGATCCTCACAGAGCTGACAGCTGCTCACACTAAAGCTTGTTTGTGTCTGCACTGTGCAGTTCATGTCTGTTTGCAGCTTAATAAATCTCTTGCACATTATTATATGTTAAAGTTCACAGAAGTTCATTCTTTGTGAACTCTGTCTGAAGCCACCAGGCTTTGAGCTGCTGTTCTTCCTTCCTGTTAAAACCAAAGTCTCACGATTACACGAACTAATCGACCAACCGAGGAAGCTTCTGTCCGCTGGGAGGTAAAGTCTCCTGATAACTGCAGCAGCTCCTTGAAATATGACCTTTAAAATGATTTTTTGGACTCTACATGGATGAGAGCGTTCAATAATCGTGTCTTACATGCTGCTGTGGTACAAACTGCCTTTGTTTGTGGAGCGTTCAGACACCCTGAGCTCTCCTCCCAGAGTTAACCACGAAGTACTTTTACTTGTTTCAGAGTATTTTTACAAAGTTTTACTGCAGTGAAAGGTCAGATTACTTCATACCTGAGATATAAAGAGTGTGAGATACCTGACATGCTGTCAGAGTGTGTGCGTGTGTGTGTGTGTGTGTGTGTGTGTGTGTGTGTGTGTGTGATAAGCACTCTTAGTCCTTCTTTTCCTGGACTCTGCTAATAGGATTCCCTCCTCCTCCTCCCACCACACACAGCTCAATCCACCACATAAAACCACACGTACACACACACGCCTGCCGCTGTAACCTTACCTGTGTGTCCTCGCTGCGGCAGTTGCCGTGGTAACCCGCCTCTCTGCGTGCTACAGCTGGTTTTATCCTCCTTCGGCCTCCTCTTCCTCTCTGAACACTTGTTGTCTGCAGCAGCGCCGGCTCATCGTGGATTTACAGACTGCGCTCAGCTCCTCCTCTTCCTCGTCTTCCTCCACCTCTACTTCCCATCTCCTGTAATCAGCTGACACCCCGCCTACCCCTCCTCCTTCCAGACAGTCTGCCAGCCAATCGGGCGCTCCGCCGTCCGCAGACCCGGCTCCTTCACAGCCAATGACGGGCAGCTGTGACAGATGGCAGCTTAGGAAAGGTGGGGGGAGTGCGGGGAGCGGGGGGTGTCCAGTATCAGGATAATGTGCAGAATTACAGGCTGATTAAACTGTGATGTCACACGTCACTGCAGCGGGACCGGCCCACAGCCTGTGACCTCATCACTCTTTGCGTTACATCAGCGTACACCTGCAGGGGAAAACTGCAGCTGCTCCACAGGGGGCGCTCTTCTGACAGCCCAGTGACCACGTGCCGTGCTCTCAGCACATACACACATCAAGCTGGTACGTTTATACATTCGTGGCCTGTTTGAGTCTCTCCTGCCGACCCCCTCCAGAGACGAGGCGAGGACGTTACTCGCGGAGACAGCTGGGAAACAAAGGAGCAACAAGCAGAAGGTTACAGATTCACTCAATACGCAGCTGCAAAATAATCTGAGCCAAGCTGCACGGGTCCTCTTACCTGTGTCGCAGCTGCTGGGAGTGCTGGTCGGCTCCACTCTGGATCCAGTTTCAGGATGAAGAATATCCCAAACTCACAAAAATATACACTTGTTTTTTCCTGTTATCATTCATCATTTTTAATCTCCCGTTTCCTGAAACCTTGTTGAGGTGCCGACGCCTTTTGTAACAGCTGAAATTATAGGTTCAATTATAAGTTAAACATGAGTTTTTGCAGCATTAGTTACTTTTGCGTGACACACTACAGTGATCCTGTTGTCTGATATCAGCGAGTTCGGTGTGTGTTGAGTGCTCGTTCTTGTAGACCTGAGCATCGTCTCTGCCTCCGCTTAGACCGACAGCAGTGTAATCGTTTTCTCCTGTAAAGCACGGCGTCCTCCAAGAGCTCACTTTCAGAGGAACTTGTTTATTATCGCTCCGCATTCTTAAAACAAAGGTGCAGGATGGTTTCTGGCTGGGTGGTCTTGCCTCGCTCTGCGGTGTTTTGCAGCTCAATGCGAAGCAGCTGTAATGAGAATGAGAACCTCCGAGTCCTCAGCTGCCTATTTGGGAGCATCTCTGGGTTCTGCTCGTGGGTGAGGGAACAGCTGAGCAGACAGACTCGTACAGCCATGACCTGAGAGTGAAGCCGAAGCTGTCCGGCTACTCGTCGAACCACGTTCCTACCCTGATCTATGACCACGGGCTTAGGGTGGTGACAGAAGGACGGGTGCAAGTGTCAGAAATGAGCTTCTTCTGAGGGGCGGAGACAGGATGTGCAGCTCAGTCCTCCACGTCTGAAGGACCCAGCTGAGGTGGTTCACCTGACCAGGCTGCCACGTGGAGGCCATCTGTGCTTAGACTACTGCTGACCAGGATACACAGGATATTCGCTGCTATGCTGACGACGCGCTGCTGTACCTTTAAGCCCCGTCATCGTCCCGTGGACTCATTAGTGCCTCGTCAGCTGTCAGGTCCCACACCTCCTGCACTCCAAACGTTCTCTCGTTTCAATAAATTCACTCTCGTGAAAATAAAAATCCAACCTTAGGTCAGTGATTCTCACTGTGGGCTCCTAAGATTACTGCCTGTGGGCCACAACAAGTCACTTACAACATTATTATTTCCTCATAAGTCTTTAAAAAAAACTATCAGTAGAAATGTAACATTTTAAAAGTGGTAGATTTTTACATAACTTCACCTTTCAGAATAAAGTCATACTGAAGATGCACGTCTGGTTTTTACAGGTAAAATGAAATGTTTGGATACAAGAATCGCTTCTAAAATTAATTCAGTTTATCTGTTGAAGGGGAAGAAGCTGGATGAGGCTGGAGATGTTCGGGCTGAGGTCTTTTCTCTGCTCCCCTCTGCTTAAAGACTTTCTAACTCTCCGTGTAATAATAATAATAATAATAATAATAATCACAGAGCTGTTCTATCCTGATATCAGTGATCGTGATGAGGCCTGCTGTGTGCTGGATTACTTTAAAAAGCGTTAAGCTAATAATTTCACGTTGAAGTGAAGACGTGAAACGTGCGATAGAGTTCCTGCTTTTATTTGTGAGATGAAATGAGAAGCATCAAAGAGAAACTGAAAATAACTCGTGCAGTTTGTAGGGATGAAACGCAGCAACGACTGAAGCACGCAACAACTTCAGAAATGACCTCATCGTGTTCGAGTCTTCCACTTTCACGAACACTGTTTGGGTTTGTTAGCAGCTTCAAGGCGAGCACTGACAGCCTGAACACTGTTCGCCTGTCCACATCCACACGAATAAACACGGGGACCCGCTGCAGTTTCTCTTTAAATGACCTCAAATCTAATCCACACAACTTAAACATGCTCGCTGGGACTTTATTTTACAGCAAGAAGCCTTTTCAAGAACAAAGGGTCGGTTTTTGCTGCTTTTTTAGAGCTCTGGTTCCGGCTGTTGTCGGCAGCAGCCCAAACTCCTTTCAGAAATGTGTGTTTTTACCACTCCCCCCAGTAAAATCCACACTTCACATCCCTGCGTGTCATACTAAACCTTTCATTTACATCACAGGCAGACATTTTCATGTCCGGCATGCACTTCATCGACTCAGCAGCCCTGAATGATCTGAAATGCACCGCTCGGCAGGGTGGACCATCCTTGTGAAGAGGCGCGGGGAGGGTTGTAAAAGTAGAAATGTGACTGAGGGAAACACTGTTTGTGGGGTCAAACGTACCCCGGAATAATGGGCAGGTGCTACTGCCCCGGGGGCAGACCCCCAGCTTTGTTCTCCCGCTTGTTAAATTTCATTCATGAGGGAATCATCTCAAAATGTCATGTTTTTCAAAGGAGATTCGCACGCAGTCCACTTACCTCCGGGATACGATGGGATGCAGCGGGGTCTGCAGCTTTCAGAGACCCCTGCAGCAGCTCGGCGGCACCGCGGCGGACTCCGGGTCACCCGCTCGCTCCATTTCACGGTAACGCTGTCTGTAACGGCGAAGTGCGGGAGTAGTAACTGTAACGGCTAGCTAAGTGAACTAGGTTCCATGGCGGAAGCAGTGAAAGTCCAGCCGGAGGTGAAGAGTCCGCTCGGCTCCTTGTTCTCGCGCTTCCGCCGCTCTTTGCTCGCTTTTTCAGGCGCTTGCTTGACATTAGTTTACGTTCTCCACGGTGACTCCAACTTCCGCATCTTTGGTGACGTAACGGGTCGTTGAGCTACGTCAGACAGGCCCGAGCGGAAGACACGCCTACAACCGATTACGCGTACGCTTAACTTTCAAAATAAAAGCTCGAATAAACTGTGTTTATCCTGCTGCTTTTAGACTTGTGGATGTTTTCTTCTTTATTCTGTTTAATATGAATCCTAAAATTATTTGTCAGACGTTGGTCTCATGTAAAAACAAGTTTTTGTATACACCTGTCTTTCACCTCTATTACTTCTTTTAATAATAAAATTGTTTCCTAAAAAAACCTGGGACAGGTAGACCTTTGTATGTTAGCATATTCATAACGGAAACCTAGTGTCCTGGGATCCACTGGGATCCACTGGGATAACGTTCCTGAACCTGTTTCCACGTCACACAGCGCTGCTCAGGTGTCCCAGCAGTGCCTCTATTTCCTCTATTTCACTTTTTTTTATTTTCTCCAGATATGACGTAATGATCTGGTACAGCATATATATATATGTATGTATACATATACATACATATATATATATATACACCCAGTGTGTATACATATATGTATACATATATATATATGTATACATATATATATATATATATACACACATATATATATGTATGTATGGGGGAAAAACATGAAAAATACGTTTTTAACCTGGACTTAAAAACTGGCACTGGTCCGTGTTTAATATGGAGAGGAAGGCTATTCTAAAGCATCGGAGCCGCAGCAGAGCCGCTCGGTCTAAGTGTCAGCCGTGACTTTGGGACAGAAAGCAACAGCTGCTCAGCTGACCGGAGCGAACATGGGGCTTCAATGTTTCCAGAGACGGGTCTCCCAGCAGATTCTGCATGAACGCTGAAGATACTTATTATTTAGACGGAGGAATACTCACACGTGGAGCATCGGCTTTTTACCGGAACATTCACACCAATGTGAACTCTCTCCGTAGCATTACAGGAAGCATCATTTCAAAATAAAATTCCAACAGATGACAATGAAGACATACCTATTAACTAGCCCAACATTCAACAAATCAGACAAATAAACAGGTGCAGGACCATTTAGAGATTTAAAAACCAATTAAAGGACTCTAAAACGGATCCTAGATTCAATTGGAAGCCAATGTAAAGAGGCCAAAACCGGAGTCATGTGGTAGAATACTTGGGTTGCAGTCACGTGGTTCTGATGACGTGCGGAGGCAGCGCGATTTTTGAGTGGAGGGCGGAAGTAAACATGGAGGACACTGTGGAGAGTCAGGAGAGCAGCTATTGTGCAACTTTAGACCCCGTTTCTCGGGAGAGATATAAACAGATAGTTAAAAAATATATCGGACGTGATCCGTATTCTTTGAAAATGTCCGAATACACCACAGAAGTAAAGGATTTGCCTACTATCGACGCTGTGGATATCACCAACTACTTGGTCCTCCAGACTTCTTACTACACTAGGGAGCAAATGAAAGCTTTCAAGAGTCTGGAGGCGTACAATTTTTTTGTCAGCGGGTGGGTCCACAACCTTGGAACAAAACGTCTCCGTGATGGATACAGTTTGGTGTTTGCAAGGGTGAGTGTTTGTTCTTATATTGCTTTATCTTAAACACGCTAACAGTTAGCGTTAGCGGCTTTAACGTCAACAAACATGCCAAATCCTTAGGACTTCGTGAGAGTGACAGTTGTTTGTTTCAAGGTAAACCATTCTCAGAGGTCTAACGAGACACCTCTGAAGACTTGGGTAATTGCAAAGGAGGATGGAGAAGTGATTGCAGCCCATTGCAATTGTATGGCAGGGTTAGTAGCCTAATTAAGTAGGATGTTATTGCAATGAGAACACACACATACACACACACACACACACATATACGCATAGGGCACTGCTAGCATTTTGCAGGTGTACTTCAGTAGTAGTGGGGAGAGAGTGTTTTCTTTTAGCTAAGAATTCATCAGCTAAGAATTTGTGTGATTGCCTTAGATCCCTCATGACACTCAGATGCATTTTTCAGATAGAGGGTAGAACTATTCAGTCATGTCATCACCTAGATAATGATTTCTCTATAGGCTGTTGAGAAAGAGTTAATGAATAAACATGTTACTTCAAATAAAGTGCCATTGCACATTAGTATTAGTAAGCTATGCATCATCAAAATGTACTGTAAATATTGCATTTCATGTTAAAAAGATTATGTGCTCTATTTCCAGACTATCAGAATCATGCTCGCACGTTGGAGCTGTTCTTTTTGCAGTTGAAGCTGGGGTGAAAATGAGAGCGACATGCACATCAGAGCAGTGCAAGTGGCTGATGCCATCTCATGTTAAAAAGGTAAGCCAAAAAGCAAAATGTAGGATAAAGAATGTTATATTGGGACTTCATGTGACAGTAGGATAAAATATCTTCCCCTATACTGCTACCTTGTCGTGGTGGGGAAGCTTGAGTGCCTCAATGACCCTGTAGGCTATACCGGCG
Source organism: Copadichromis virginalis (assembly GCF_057382275.1). Taxonomy (NCBI): domain Eukaryota; kingdom Metazoa; phylum Chordata; class Actinopteri; order Cichliformes; family Cichlidae; genus Copadichromis; species Copadichromis virginalis. Next base: position 2,016,726 of record NC_140630.1, on the reverse strand, counting down.
GGGGCTTCAAGCTCCTGGTAGATCTAATCAAGCCGGGCATATATAGCGTTTTGGAAAAGAGCTTTTTAAATTTTAATGATCTTCTTTGGCTTAATTTTTCCAGATTCCTGCTTGCCCAGTAACTCTGATTGACTTCTCTTCAGCAAAGTCAAAAAAACGAAAGCTTGAGTGTTCCATTGATGGCTGCACAAGTACACAAAAGGTTGGGAAATCACTTCCATGCCCAAGAGTGCAGAGAGATTCAGAGACATACTGTAGGTTTTTTGAGAGTTTAAGCAAAAACTGTCCAAGGAGTGCAGCACTGATGTCTAGGGAACCTTACCACAAAGAATTTGTCCCCCAGTCTAGCATGCTTCCTAAAACTGTGCCTGAGTACAGAACACCAGAGACACTGCAGCTCCCCCCCAAAGACCTTGAAGAGCTATGCCTGGACTTCCAGCTTGAAGAGCTCACCCTGTCCCAAGTCCAGGCTGTAGAGAGGGCGACTCGAAGTCAGAGTGCAAGCAGTATTTGGTTTAGGCAAAGAGCTGGACGCGTAACTGCCTCTAAGCTGAAACAAGTTCTTAAGACCAACCCCCAGCAACCATCAAAGAGCTTGATCAAGGCCATATGCTATCCAGAGGCATATAGGTTCACCACAGCTGCTACAAGGTATTTAGGGTTTGATGTAGGGTAAGGCAGAGTTAAGATTTGGGGTATGAAACTGTCCATAACTGTAACTAAAAAAGTGTTATGAAGATGGAGGTTAGTTATAGGCTTATACGGCTAGGGTTATACAGGGTAAGAACTAAGTATAGTTTAGGGTAATGGCATATTGTATAATACATCACTTTACTGTTTTACACATCCAATACTAAGTAATAATTTCCTTTTCATGTTTGGCATGTGTACTGTTTATAGTTATGGATGCAAACATGAAGCACAAGCCAGAGGAGCATATGAGAAGCTTATGAGCCAGGAGCATGCAGGCTTCTCATGTATGGACAGCGGTCTCTGGCTGAACCCCAAGTGGCCATACATGGGGTCCACCCCTGATGGGATAGTCACTTGTGACTGTCATGGAACTGGCATCTGCGAGATTAAGGTATTGACTCTGTTGTAGTCAAGGCCATAGGTGTGACATCTTTCCATAAGAATCAGTGAACTGAGTAAAAATGCAGGAAATACCTTTTCTAATTTCTAATCTATTGTTCAATTAAGATAAGATGAGGCTTTATTGTCTGTCTCAAATAGACATTTGTTTTGGGCAATGAGAGATTATGATAACACAGACCACACCCATCATCTTTGCTTCTTCACTGTTTCATCAGATAAATCTTGATTGTTGTTCTCATCACTGTGATTTTAGTGCCCACACTCTCAGAGAGATGCGGTCAACCTGCGCATGCGTGCTGGGGAGAAGGGCTTCTGCCTCATCAGTGACGGGGATAATGTCACACTGGACCCAACTCATGACTACTATTACCAAATTCAGGCACAGCTTCACATTGCAAATGCAGAGTACTGTGACTTTGTTGTGTGGAACCGCAATGACATATTTGTTGAAAGGATTTTGCCTGACCTTGAGTTTTGGGATGATGCGATTCCTAAAGTTGAGTGTTTTTTTAGAAACAGTATACTCCCAGAAATACTGGGACAGCAAGTTACAAACATACATGTGTAATGTGATAAAAGGACGACAACATAATGACATTTTGAATATTGTTATGACCTGATGGTAGTCATTATGAGTTCTGGCTATTGTATTTGCTCTGACGTAGCATTAGAGCACAGATTGTCATTTAATTTTATTGTACATTTAATTGTGTCATTTAAGTGTTGTGTAACACTACACAATGATTAAATGCTATTGAGGCAGCATAATAATACATTGGTGGTTTATTTACAAGATTAGACTTTTAAACAAATAAACAAAATAGATTGCAATCCATCTCACAGTATAATACTGTACAAACTGCCAGCACAATATGACAGTTGGAGAAAAATATTTCATTTGAAAACATTTACAGACTAATCAGGAGTCAGGACTTAGGTACTACTATTACTCTACCCTGTTCTACTTATCACCAGAGCCAAGCAGCAGATACTGGACACTACTCTTCCTCTCCACCCCCTTCTGTGAGCCGTGACAGTGACAAGACATTTAATTTTTTTTAACTGATTGATTACCACCCACCCCCCTTACTCCAGTGGGACAACAGACTCGGAGAGATTTGATAAGGCACAACAAATTACCCCAATCTTGTCGATCAATGCATGTGTCTCACCTGGCTTTGTGGACATGTTCTCTATTGGCATAGCCCTGCTCTGCAGAATTTGATATTTCCTCCTGACTAAACCTATGACTCGCTCAACATGGATACGCAAATTGGCTATTTTCCTTGTCTCTGCTACTTCATAGGCTGACAGCTGTTTTCTCCCTTTAGTGAATGCCGGTGTCTGTAGTGAAGCACAGTAAAACCCCACATTATCGCCAATATTGAACCCACGATCTGCAAGGACAATATCTCCAGGTAACAAGTTCTTTAGGAGGCCACTCTCTATTGTGATCTGCTTATCGCTAATTCTCCCTCCCCAGGCAGAAGATATGTAAGTGACGTAGCCTTGGGGGGCAACACCAATCAAAAATTTTACAGTGTGATGGTGCTTGTAGTTGGACCAAGTTTGAGCTTGTGCAAGAAGATTAGATGGTCTCTCAATAAAGACTTCAAAGCAATCAACAATCACAGCCACTTTACATCCAAATGCCTGTCTGAAACTCAGTGGCATCGTAGCTTGAAGAACATGTCGCTCTGGCCACTCAATTAGGAACTCTAACCTTTTATGAAGTATGTCAATTACTTTATGCCAAACTCTAGAAGCAGTGGACAGAGAAATATTGAACCTGAAAGCTAAATCTTTCAGGGGCAGATTTAGTCTCAGCCTCAGCAAAACTAGTATGAATTGTTCAAATTTGGACAACAAAGACATAGGTCCCGAGGTGATATAGGGCTCGCACAGTTCAAAAATCTGAATTAAAACTAAGAAGTTGGGGAGCCCTGTGTAGAACTTTGTCTTGTCTTCATTTTTTTCAAAAGCCTCCTGGCTGAACTGTGTGTCCAGAGCCTTGCTCCGAAGATCAACCAGCTCTGCTGTGTTCTGTCTCAAAACATCCTCCATCTTCTCGATGTCATCCATCGTCAGCTCTGTCTGGCATCCAGCATCCGCACAGCCTGCAATATAACAGTGGGGGAGCATAATCAGCATAATAGAGGCAACCTCAATTTTTACTCATTTTCACTGTAGGAGTTTTTTAGTGGGCTATTAGAATCTGGTGTAATGTGTTTAATTCACTATGTTAATTTAATGTAATTATTTTTTTTAATCAACAAAAAAACATGTTGCGTCTAAACAAAAAATATATTTATATGTTTCTCACCACAGAAACCTTACATTACGGATATCTTTACTTATCTGTGAAAGGAGACTGTCTGGAATCTGGCAATATAAGAACCACAGCAGTGTACAAAAACCTGTGGTGTGTGCCTGACGGTAATAAGTGCCACTTTTTCTTTTTTTCTGAATAAAATGGTATGGATTTACTCTGTGATTAAAAAATCACAAACATGTAATATGTAACTTGGACCATAATCATTACAGATAATGGCATCTTTTTCTCTTTGACATGATTCTTGTTTGTTTTACATCTCAGCACAATATCTTACCTGGATAAGTGAATGTCTCATTCATACTGAAGTCTTCTGGTTGTGGATTCTCAGCTGGAAGCTGCAGTTCGGGGTTCTCCACTGTCACTAGGCTCAAATCCGGGCTCTCAGCCGTCTGTTGCATATCCAAAATCGCCTCTGCACATCGATGCTGTTCTGCCTTAAGCTTCATTCTTTTATCTCGTTTGAGAACTGATTCCGATCTGGGTTTTCGTTCGTAGCCGAGATTGACCGTCGGAGCCCAGTCCTCCGACTCTTCGTCATCCAAAGCACTTGGGCAGCCTATAGTCCCAATCAAGTCAATATTAGACTACTAACTTAAAAGCACTAAGTAAACGAGAATTTAACGACAACATAATGCTAATAAGTTCGTTTGCAAACATAACATTACCTCTGACGAAGTGGTCGCTGCAGACACGGGCATTGGCAGACTCTGCTCCTCCCGACTGTAAACGTAAATTTAAAATCCATTTTTTCCTACGTTTTTCGGTTAGAATTTTCCATTTTTCTCCTCTTCGTTGGGCTATTTTTGGTACCCTAAAATACCGTTTATCAGTTTCTCGGGTCGACCTACTGGAGCATCCGTAAACACAACAGGACAAAGGCATTTTGCGTACTGTCTGTCTGTGATTTTGCGCTGATCTTTTTCACTTCCGCCCTCCAGTCAAATTTCGCGCTTTACGTCGACGTCACGTCTACGTCAAATGAAACCCAGCTATTTCCTTCTGCCAGTTAAAAATCATGCCGCGGCATTTTGCACTAGTTGCAAGCGTGACAAAGTGCCCTGCCCAACCCCTATTAAAAGAGAATTGCAATAATCCAAACGTGAAGTAATAAAGGCGTGAATAACAATTTCCAAGTCAGGCTTGGAAAGAAAGGGCTTAACCTTCGTTAAACGTCTGAGGTGACAGAACGCTGATTTCACCACCGCGTTTACGTGACCATCAAAGGCAAGTGCAGAATCAATTTTTACTCCGAGATTTGTGATCGAACTCTTTAAATGTAAAGTCAAAGCGGGAAGATCAACATCTGGAGCGTCAGAAAAACGATTTGGAACAAATAGGATCGCTTCCGTCTTACGATCATTAAAATGTATAAAGTTTTTGCCATCAATAAATAAATCGATCACAGGCTGATCACAGCCGGCTGCTGCTGAGCGTCACGGCCATCAGGATGAAGGCTTCTGCTGATTTCTCCCTGTCCTCTGTCCCAGCAGAGAAATGACGCCCTCTGCTGGGATGAAGAAGAAACTGCAGCAGTGACTGCGCTCATGCAGCACATCAGGCTGCTTTTCAGATGAAAACGTTCCCTTTTGATAAAGCATGCAGGTGGGACAGGTGACCCTGACCCAGCTTACACATGATGCACTCAGTGTTTCTTCTTCACTCACCACTGTGCATGCAATCAATACTTATTATTAACCTTTGACTCTCTACCATGCTGTGGCTCATCACCGTTTCCATAGTGACACTGAAGCTTCCAGAAATCAACAGATTTCCACAGACTGTAGATAAAAGATGGAAACAGCAGGAATCCACAGCAATGCTTCTCTGAATGACATCATCAGTCCTTAGCGCGCCACTTCAGCTGGTTTAATGGACACAGCGCCGGCAGAGCGAACACTGCAGCGTGTCTGCTGTGGAAGACCTAAATGGACAGCCAGCCAATCAGAGAACCAGCTTGTGATGAGGTCTTCATGGACTCTCTCCTGGTTTGTTAGCTGTGCACGTTTACCTGTGTAAGTCTGACACCCACCTGTGCACATCTGGACTCTTCTTCTGTGGTTTTGTCCTCCCAGAAACATTTTTGACTTTGGAACAAAATGAGAGTGAAATCATTTCAGGTGCTGATGAAACCTGATGAACTCAAAGTGTTCAGGCTGACGAGCTCCCACCTGCCCCCCACACTCAGCTGTTTTTCATCTGCAGTAACCTTCATGTGTCTCATGAAGCCGTGCAAAGCTTCGCCTTCTGACTGTGAAGCTCGTCAGTCACAGACCTTCCTCACAGACCCATTGCGTCCTGATTGGGAGGTTTTTATTGTTTTTGCAGAATCTTTGAGGCCCGAGGACTTCATGAGCCGTCAGCAGATTTACACAGGAAACTAAAAGTTTCATGTCTGTGAAAAACTACCTGTGAGAGGCAGGTTGTAGTGCTGCTGTAGTCTGATCTACGTGACTGCACGAATCCACCAGTTCAGTTTATTGTGTGAAATCAATCAAATCACACTTGTGAACGCTGAGCTCTGAGCTGTCATGACTGATCACATGTGTGTGATACCGTGTGTGTGATCACATGTGTGTGATACCGTGTGTGTCCTTTTCAGGAAGACAGAAACAAACTATAAGAAGGAGGATGATGTCACCTCCAGCAGGGATGGTGCACACGGCCTCAGAAACATCCACCACATGAGGTGCTGCTGTTACACTAATCTCAGCAGTGCAGGAAGTTACCTGTTAGTGACGCATGTGTTTACAACCACTGGAAACTAAATGTGACCAAAGCAAGAAGACGTGCAGATTCACTGACACACATCTGAGTTTCAGGGGCTCTGACAGGCAGACGTTTGGCTCCCCCGACTGGATGGAAGAGAAATTTGTAAAACTCACCTGTGTTATCTACAGTACAGGTGAGAACGCCACCACACGGTCAGATTTGAGATTTTAAAAGCTTCCAATGAGCCCACAGAACTCCTTCTCAGTTGCCTGTATGTGTCAGCACACGCACACCTGGAGCCTGCAGGTTGGCCCCGCCCACACCTGCCCGCTGTGGGTCCACACAGAGAACAGTTAGATTTTTGTTGCTGTCCTGGAAACAGACGTTTTCCAGTCAGCAGGTAACACAGATTTAATACTACGTCTATTCTGTGAGCTTTACTGGACGCTTGTTTTAAACAGACGATGATAACGTGCTGAGAGTTCATCTGACTGAGACAGTAACACACACACAGCAGAAACATCACAGAGCTTTTATTCGGATGTGAAACAGAGCGCGCGGCTCTCAGGACATCACGCCTTTAGTCTGGATCTCTGAATGACATCGTGAGCTTTAAGAGCTCCAGATTTGTGCTCCATTCCTTGTAACAACCAGACGACCATCGTTGGTCAGGGTCAGGCGCATCGTCCTGTTGTCGGGTTTAACGGTTCCAGAGCTCCAAACTGGTTTATCGTCCTGGGTGTACAGGACCAGGTTGGAATCCGACTGCAGGAGGAGCCGCGCAGGGTTTTTGCCGTTTGTGGCTGTGGCCCAGATAGGAGACCACTTGTAGACGACAAAGTTGCCATCTTCCTGCAAAGTGGAAGCAAAGAGAGCGGATCAGTTTGAACGTTTATACTGTGAGCTACAAATCATATGGACGACGATACGATTCGTTAAAACAAGGTAGAATAGCTGTGCAGCTTTCAGCAAATCAGGTGTTAAGTGAATATTCAGATGTAATTGTCAGCGTCTGAGACTTCCCACTTCTCTTTATTTCTGTATTCCTGACTTCCTGATCTCTTTGTTTTGGTGAAATCTCATCATTGGGGCTCTTTTATTCATAGATTCGTTTTATTGCCATTTTCTCAGGAAGGGTTTTCATAAACTTCACTAAAAAATCATTATCAAAAGAAAAGTTTTCTAGCCAGGAAAAAGTGGCCAGTAAAACTGATCTCTTTCTATATCTGCACGTTAAAGACCAGCTGTCAACTTTTAATGTTACCAGCTGTGTTTCTGGGCCATGTAATCATAAACTGATGAGGACAAGGTCACATTTTCCCACCTGTAGGATGGCTTTGAAGTCTCCATTTACACTGACGAGGGACTCGCCTTTACGCAGCTCCTGGTTAGTGCTGATGGAGTTCTTACTCATGATTCTAAAGGACAGAAGTTACAGTTATTTTCATTTAAGAGACATTTTACAGATTTCAGTTCAAATCAGAAACTCTGTGAATTTTAATGCGTGTAAATGAGCCTGCACCATATTTCAGTTTATTTTACCAAAAGATCAAATGCCTGCAGCTACAAACCCCAGGCAAGATTAATTCTTACAGCTGCTGCATTTATGTACAAAGCTGTAACTCACCGGCTATGAACGCAGAAACGTCAGTGGGAGAATCAGATGCTGAACGTGCTGCAGCGACAGAGCAGAGCCTCATTTATACTGTTTGATAGCAGCAAAGGGTGATGGGAGGGGAGATGGGGACATCAAGAAAGTCAGGTTTTTTTATTCCTTCTTCCTTGGAAATTCTTTTAAAAGAAAGTAAAATATGAGGATATGTTACCTAGAATTACCTCTGACAACAGATTTCTTCATGCTGAAACCCACACGTCCACACACTTTTATACAGGACACTGAAAATCTTTCACACACTCTAAATTTACAGTACTGGGCAAAAGTTTTAGGCAGGTGAGAAAGAAAAGCTGTAAACATGCTTTCAATAATGGAAGTGTTCATCGTGTATTTTCATCAGTCAACAAAATACAGTAAATGAACAAAAGAGAAATCTAAATCAAACCAGTACCTGGTGTGACCACCCTTTGCCTTCTTCTAAGTACATTTGCACACAGTTTTTGAAGAAACTCGGCTGGTGAGTTGATCCAAACATCTCAGAGAACTAAGCACAGATCTTCTGTGGATGTAGGCTTCCTCACATCCTTCATGTAATCCCAGACACACACAATGATGTTGAGATCAGGGCTCTGTGGGGGCCAGAGCATCACTTCCAGTACTTCTTGTTCTTCTTTACACTGAAGATAGTTCTTAATGACTTTGGCTGTGTGTTTGGGGTCGTTGTCCTGCTGCAGAATACATTTGGCATTACCTTGGCCTCCAGTAACGCTGTGAGGAACCTTGGAGTCATGTTTGACCAGGACATGTCCTTCAATGCACATATTAAACAAATATATAAGACTGCTTTCTTCCATTTGTGCAACATCTCTAAAGTTAGAAATATCCTGTCTCAGAGTGACGCTGAAAAACTAGTTCATGCATTTATTACTTCCAGGCTGGACGACTGTAATTCATTATTATCAGGAAGTCCTAAAAACTCACTGAAAAGCCTTCAGCTGATCCAAAATGCTGCAGCAAGAGTCCTGACAGGGACTAGAAAGAGAGAGCAGATTTCTCCTGTTTTGGCTTCCTGTTAAATCCAGAATTCAAAATCCTGCTCCTCACATACAAGGTCTTAAATAATCAGGCCCCATCTTATCTTAATGACCTTGTAGTACCATATCACCCTATTAGAGCACTTCGCTCTCGCTCTGCAGGCCTACTTGTTGTTCCTAGAGTATTTAAAAGTAGAATGGGAGGCAGAGCCTTCAGTTTTCAGGCTCCTCTTCTGTGGAACCAGCTTCCAGTTTGGATTCAGGAGACAGACACGATCTCTACTTTTAAAACTTCAGAATCTCGCTTCTCAACTTCATATCCCATTAGCCTCAGTCGACCCCCCTTCAACCCTACCCGCTCCAGTACCAAACGCAGCCCATACGCACGCCCATCCTGGGCTATCCCTGGTTCTGTCGGCACAACCCCCATATCTCCTGGTCATCGTGTCAGATCCTGGGCTGGGGTCCCCGCTGTTTACAAAGCTGTTTCAACCCTGAGACCAGAATGGATCCCGCAAAACTACCCCCTTCAGAGCCCATTGATCTGGAGAAGATTCCTCAAGTCTTCCATGATCTCTCCGAGGTTCGGAGATACACTCTAACCTACCCCCGCTCACCCCTATGACCCCCTATATGTACCGAGACGCTGACAGGTTTTCTTAACCAGGGTGTTAATGTGACAGGACCATGACAGGTCCTGAGTGATGTGGACACCCAGGTACTGGAAGCTGTCCACTCTCTCCACTGGCGCGCCACTGATGATTAGGGACTCACCTGTTTTGTAGCAAAGTCCGCGATCAGCTCTGCTGATGTTTAGGAGGAGGTTGTTCTCCTGGCACCAGTTCTTCAGGATCCTCATCTCCTCCAGGTCGGCCTTCTCGGTGGTGTCAGAGACCAGGCACACCACAACGGTGTCGTCAGCAAACTTGACAATGGAGGTGGTGTCTGATGTGGCTACACAGTCATAAGTGTACAGTGAGTACAGCAGGGGGCTTAAAACACAGCCCTGAGGCGCTCCAGTGCTGAGTGAGATGGAGGGGGAGACTTGTTCTCCCACCCTTACCGATTGGGGTCCGTCTGTGAGGAAGTCGAGGATCCACTGACACAGTGATGAGCTGAGTCCTAGATCCTTCATGTGAAAAGCTTTGAGGGAATTATTGTGCTGAATGCTGAACTGTAGTCCATGAACAGATAAGAGAGGAGCGAGCCAAAAACAGGAAACACCTATTTCTTATGAGGGTGGCAAAGGTTAAACATTGAAGAGTATATAAATGATGTTTTACACACATATTGCAATCGTGCTCATATGAGTTGTAACTCAGCCCTAAGAAGGTCAAAAGCTTCGTTCAGCGTGACCGTCTGAACTGATATGCTGCAGGGATGGCGTGGAGTGTAGTGAATGGATGCATAACAGGCTTACATACACAAACATCACATAGATTTATTTTCTAGGGTAAAGGTGGAACACGTCTTGCTTTGTCTTTGCTTAGCAACTAGTGATGCAGAAGGTGTTAAAGATAAGCCATGAATAAGTCAACAGGAAACGTGTTGGGGTGCGACGGCTGAAACAAAATGTTGCAGATAACGGAAACTTGTCTAACTGTCATTAGCTGTAACTTTTGCACGTTATGTATCTGCTTGAAGCAAAAAGGGGCGTAAACCCTGATAGACAAAAATTTTGGAGTGTGCTTTCTAGTGGAGATTTATGCTGATATGGTGATGGTGTATATCTGACCCTGGGTGGGTTTAATACAATTAAAAGTGTTGCTCACACACATAAAGAGCATTGAGATTAAGTAAAGTTAATATAAAGGATAGAGCCCAGAACGGGATATTTTGAACCAACTTTGAATAATTAAGGGAACATTAGATGAACACAGTAGATTATTGAGGCGTAGCAGAGGGAGGCGTTTTGTTTTCTGACTTTACAGGAGAAGATTCCAGAACCAGAGCGAAACCACGGAGGGGTTGGTGAGAATCCAGAAACCAACCATCAGAAAGGGGAACTCACAAGAAGCACAGAGAACCACAGCTCCAGGAAATGTTGCTTAGGAGACTAAAAGCTCGTTGGACACACGTTAAATGTGAGCATAAAAGTAATGAAGAGTAATGAGAAGGACTTTAGGAATAGTTTGCAGGATTTCTGTGTTATTTAAATTGCCCAAGAATAGTGTTAAGACCGGATATATGTTACCCGTAGAGGGGGTGAAAACAGTCTCCATATTCTGGAATATGTCAAATTAAAGATCGTTTTTTGAGCTTTGACCACTTTGAGCCGTGTCTTTCTTTGCCGTAAAGAATACAAAGAACTGGATTTAATACCCTGCTGTCTTGCAACATCTGATTAACAATGTCTTTCGTGACATGCTAGGCTGGTGGCCGTTGGCATATTTGGATTACATTTTGATCTACTCTGGTCCCAAGAAGACCATGTTAGTCATCTTAGGGTGGTGCTTAACAGACAGTTCGAACACCAGCTAGTCTGTGAGCTGGAGAAATGTGCCCGCCATCAAAGCTCCACCCCCTTCTTCGGCTTCATTAACTCTTTGTGGCAATGATCGGACCGACAGTGCATATCGGCGTGTTTGGGTTCCTTTATTTTGTTCAACAGCTCTTTTAGGCACAACTCGAGCCAGGAGTCTGCTCGTCTCGCAGCGTCCTCCACTGCACACACACAGTTTCTGCCAACACTATATATAAGGAGAGAGTCACTGGTCTCACCGCACCACCCCTCCACTGCCAGCAGGCCAGAGACCACCCCCCTGCCACACTCTTCTATGGTTTACCCATGGATTCGCAGAAGGTTCAAGCTGTTGCTCAGTGGCTGCAACCAACTAGCCTCAAACAGCTGCAGGGGTTTCATTAACTTCTATCGGTGCTTTTGTGACATGTTCTATTTTCTTATTGACATTTCTTCCCAGGAGGCTTTGGGAAAATGGCGCACGTCACCCGAATGACTACTTCTTCCGTCTGAGAGTGATTGTGAGAAATTCTCTGTCTATCTTGGACTTAACTGGATTGTCATTCACTGGCAATGCTACACACCAGTCACCATGAGCTCCAGGCCTGTCTGTTTTTGTGATTTCAGAGTCTGTCACAGCTCCTAAGAATGGTGCTGTAACGGTCGCAAGGTAATGTGAAGGGGACCAGATGGGAGAAAACAACCACACGAGCCTTCAAACGCCTTTCAGAGCTCTGAATATGTTTGTCTTAAACAAATACAGAGGTTTAACACTCTCAACAGCGACACATCTAAAGACGAACAACCCAGCCTCTCAAAAAAACTCCTTAAATAGATGCCGGTCATACCACCACCAATAAAAGACTTCCCCCCGACACGGCCCAGCTACAAAAAACCTATACGGTGAAATACTTCAGTTATTCTAACACACCTCACACATATCTGATCACAAACACACTCCAGCTAAATAATATACAAACTAACTAAATCCAATCAAACTGAAAGTTCAGCTGGGAAAGGCTCCAGCACCCCCACAACCCTGACAAGGATAAGTGGAGGAGAAGGGATAGATGGCTGGAAAATTAACTGATCCAGTGTCTGTGACCAGGATGGAAACTGCATTGTTCTTCCTCATCCCGAGGTTGTTGTCACACCTGCACTGCAGGTAAACTGCCTGGCTTAGTATGAAGGATATCTCTGATTAACTGAAAAAGAGACATCAGTGCACAAAACTTCAGATGGCAAGTTTTCAAGGCTGCCAAAAACATCCTCATACTCAGCGTGACTGATTAGTATGATCAGAAACTGCCAAAAGAACAGAGTCGAACTCTGTCCGGTTGTAATACAAGACATTTACTGCCAAGCAGTCCTGATTTGATAAACGAACATCACACCCTCAGTATATTCCTCTATGTCCACACAGTCCCCAGATGTTGTCTGAAAATGCTCCATGGTGTGCACTCCAAGCAGCCCATAGCATTGGAACAGCCTCCTGTGCCCACACTACAACGTCCACGACCACAGGCGGCTCTTTTCTCACTCTGGGCGTGTACACTGTGTTCATCAGCAAAGTGAGATGGTTGGAGCTTCCAGTGTGAGGTAAGGGGGCTGCAGTGTATTCATTGTTGATATTTATGAGTCCCTCTGTTTGCACACATAACACGCTGTTGCATGTTGAGAGCAAACAGACGTAAGCCTTGTTGAAACTCCTTGCAAAGATGTGAAATGCATCTGTGATTTGAGGACAGTGCTGTAGTTCTCTCATCGCCTGCTTTACATCTGGACTCGGCAGAATTTGCACTGCGGTAATGATGCTTTGTCATAGCTCGCGTGGTAGACAGAAAGGCCAGCATTTCACAGTCATCAATTCCACATCAGGAGACCAGGAGATGCCAGCAAATCAAAATATTTCCATAAAAGATGACCAAAAGAAGAATTGACTTTATGTACACTAAGCTTGGATACAGTAAACACATTGATGAACGGAGCAGAAACACAGGCTCTATGTTTGCTGCTTAGCAGACTGACCAGCAGTGCACTCAGCTTTAGGCAGACTTTACTTGATGTATCACTCCTCCACCTTATCCTGGTGGAAGAGTTTGTGTGACCGATTGATCCTTGGCTCTTTGTTATTGATAGAAATTCACCCCCGGTTGAGTTCGAACAGACTTGCATCGACTGGTTCAGTGCTTGTATGTTGGGGTTTACTCCAGTGAATGAAGGGGTCACTTTCCTGGTATTTGACTTGAGCACAGGTTCTGACTGTTGTCTGCACTTTAGATGCTAAACTTGACTTGTGTTCGGTTGTTGGAAGGAGCTTTGCAGTTTTGAAAGTCAAACTGATGTTAGTTTGGAGAACCAATGAAACCCCGGAACAATCTTAAGCATCTGGCTGTCAGCGTGAAACCGTTTGGACAAAGCCATCACCTTGATGCATCATCCAGGTAAGTAAATCCCAAAGAGTTGATTCTGTTCATCTGGATGTTTTCAGTGGGAGAAACATTTTGTCACTCATCCAAGTTCTTCAGTCTCAGCTGACTGCAGGTTTCCAACCTTACAAACAGGACATTTGCACAATGACTGAAACCAGCGCAGTGAAAGAACAACGGGCTGAGAGGTCAGCTCATCATGAATATGCAAATTTCCATGACCTTTGATCAACAACCACTGATCAAAGCTCACAGCATTGTAAGCTGGTGACAGATGTACCCTTAGGCCCCCTCCTCGATTCAGAGATGGTCTTTCCTTTTTCACGTAAATGGCCTCCTTGACTCCGCCCTCATTTCTCCCACTGAAAACGTTACGTCCAGATGAACAGAATCAACTTTTTGGGACAAAGCCACCACTTCTGTCTGATTCACAGCTGAAGAATGAGGCTGCTCAGCATTGCCCTGTCACACCTGTCCGGCAGGTAAATGTATCAGTTTGAAGGATATTTGGTGATTTCCTGAAAGAGGGGAAACATCAGGGGAAGCCCTCCAGAAAAATCAAAAACTTCCTCGTTGTCAGTGTGACTGACTATTTAGCTTCTAACACCAATTTCAAACACCTGTGTAGACACCTGTGGGTGTGAGTGCTCGTGTTTATAAGGTTTCTCCATTCGAGTTTTTACAGTAGGTAGGTGCAGGGAGCCACAGCCCTGCCCCCCAGGACATGAAGCATGCATAGAGGAGGCCCCACACATCTAGAGCCCCCCACAGCCTCAGGAGGACCACCACAGGGGCAATCACAGCACCCACTCAGAAAAGAGCAAAGGAGAGCCCAGCAGCCATGGTGCCGAAGCCACTGGAGGCTGTAGCAACGAGGCTACGCAAGAGAAACGAGCACTGGCACAGACCCCCACCCCTGAAGCCCTGCTACATTAGGCTGCCAGAAAAACACCACCCAAGAGCTACCAGACCCCATCCAGGTCAGTGCGACACCACACACCCCAAGCCCATTAACCCTCCCCCAATATCAACTACAAAAAGCAAAGGTACGGCAAAACTATGGTGATGGAGACTAATATGGTAAATGGCCTGTATTTATATAGCGCTTTACACATCCACACACTGGTGATGGCAGCTACATTGTAGCCACAGCCGCCCTGGGGCGCACTGACAGAGGCGAGGCTGCCGGACACTGGCGCCACCGGGCCCTCTGACCACCACCAGTAGGCAACGGGTCAAGTGTCTCGCCCAAGGACACAACGACCGAGACTGTCCAAGCCGGGGCTCGAACCGGCAACCTTCCGATTACAAGACGAACTCCCAACTCTTGAGCCACGATCGCCCCATATTAATAAATTGATTACAACAAACAATAATTGTCACTGAACTCTTTTTATTTACAGGCATTTTTAACATGTATGAACATAACACGAACAATTTTACATGGATATTTATTTGATGAGAAGAAAGTAAATAACAATAACTATAAAACAAGAGTATTTATAATGCATCAACAACAATCCAGCCTGGGATCCTCCCGGTTAAAAACACGGTCCAGGACTGGACACTCAGGCTAATCCTGCAGGGTCTGGTTCAGGAAAAGGTGGCGAACAACACAAACAGTTTTAGTAGAAAGGTGTGATTCCAATTAGTTGAAGAGATCAAAGCATTATTCAGATTATTAAGCTTAAGTAAAATATACTAATACGCTGTGAAAAGACTTAAATGTTATAGACTTCATCTGTGTAAACAAGCTTTTTTGTGAACTCTAAAATAAGCCTGTTTCTCCAAGAGGAGCGTCAGTAACCATCAGCATTTGTTCAGGAGGGAGACAAGCCGAGGACAAGCTCTTCAACCCCGGACCTGGGCCTGCTCAAGGTCACCAGGGATTGGCAGATGCAAGTGGACTTGGATCAGAGGATCATTTTTACCACAGAGATCATAACAACTACTCTGCGACCAGACCTCGTCTTTGGGTCTAACTCCCAAAAACTTGTGTACGTCATTGGGCTGACAGTACCATCGGTGTGTGGTTCTCCAGCTGCACCACAGCACACAGAAAGGCACTCCAGAGGGTCATCAATATGGCCCAAAAAATCATTGGACATCCTCTTCCTTCCATGAAGGACCTGTACAGCACTAAGTTAAGTTACTGAGTTGTGTTGTTTGTGTTGCGTTGTGATGTGTCGTATTGTGTCGTGTTGTACATAGTGCCGACGTGGGACAGTTTTCCAGTTTGTGAGATGTGGGAAGCCAGATCGGGCGACCCCCTTCCGGCTCTCGTCTCTGCTCTCTCCTATCTGTCCCTTTTGTCTTACTTCTCTCTATCACCATTTCTTTCCCTTTGAAGAAGTGAGGCTCCAAAAATGTTAAAGAGGTAAGCATTACTTTTCAGTTGCAGTGAATTGATAGAAGAAGATAAATAGTAGAAAACTAAACAGAAGAAAGTCGACGAGAACCAATTTAACATAAACCAGTGACACACTCTGGGACCTGATCAACCCTGGCAGGGCCTCCTTGGATGAGGGTGTCTGGTGATAATGGCCGAAACACCCGATGAATCCAAGGTCCACTACTGACGATGTGTCCCAAATTTGAGTATGATAATCTAGATCAGATCTCTAGTTCCTAAACCTAACCAAGGAAGGAAAAAATGGCAGATTAGTGTGGTGGATCATAAATTTGATTAGTTTTGAAGTTGTACATCTCTGTTCCTTACATTTCATGTCATGCCCTTATTAATGTTTTATTTGTTGCTTTGACTGTTTTCGAATAGAATATGCAGTGGGAATATAGAGGGAGATAAGCAGTGAAAGTTTTGCCTGGGTTGATTGTGCGTCGATCCATTGTTAATGCCTCAGGGCTCCAGTAGGTGGGTTCGCGCGCTTCCTCCTTCACTCAATACAGACGAGTGAGAGTGAGAGCTGCGTGTCTGTGCCTTCCTTTCACCTCTCCTCACTATTTCCCCTGTTTAAGGGCACAACATTAGCTTGTGATAAAAGACCGAAGCACCCTGTGAAGTTTAGGCAACGATGTGTCCTGCTGGTAAAGTTTCTTGGCTGCCATCCCTCAAGATTTTCTCCATTTGAAGCGATGAATTATCAGGGACTGTAACATCTAGTCCTTTTTACTGAATCAGAATTAAGCTGTTTAATATGAAGCCTAAAAGTATTTGTCCCACATGTAAAAACAACACCTACCTTTCATCTCTAACCATCATTATTTTTTTCTGTGGTTTTCTTGTGTTGAACTCTGAAAAACGACATTTACTCTCTGCACGTGACTCCAACCAGCTTTAACCGATCAATAAATAAATCGATCACAGGCTGATCACAGCCGGCTGCTGCTGAGCGTCACGGCCATCAGGATGAAGGCTTCTGCTGATTTCTCCCTGTCCTCTGTCCCAGCAGAGAAATGACGCCCTCTGCTGGGATGAAGAAGAAACTGCAGCAGTGACTGCGCTCATGCAGCACATCAGGCTGCTTTTCAGATGAAAACGTTCCCTTTTGATAAAGCATGCAGGTGGGACAGGTGACCCTGACCCAGCTTACACATGATGCACTCAGTGTTTCTTCTTCACTCACCACTGTGCATGCAATCAATACTTATTATTAACCTTTGATTGATTGATTGATTGATTGATTGATTGATTGATTGATTGATTGATTGATTGATTGGTAATTTATTTCAACATGTGAACAATATACAAGTACATTTAGAAAAGAAATGAGAGAAAAAAATATATACTATACAAATTACATACAAAAAAACATTCTGATTAATTTACATGTTGAAAGGGAGTGGGAAGAAGTATACACTTATTTAATCCCACCCCTGTCCCATAAATTATCAGTGAATATTTAGTCAGCTTCCTTACTGATATAATTTGTAATAAAAATAGTGAACAGATTTCTGATATACTATATACTATAATATCACATCATGAATTTTTTGTTTGTTTGTTTTTAAATAGAGACATTCACTTAATTTAAATATTTTCCTTTTCTTTATAGATCGAGAAGATCATATTTTTATAACTCTTTTTGAACAGTTTTATGTTTGGACATTGCTTTAATTCCATATTCAGTTTGTTCCATAGTTTCACTCCTTGAACAGAAACACAAAAGCCTTTTCTTGTAGTACGTACCTTCATTGTTTTGAAGTTACAAAAACCCCTTAAATTATAACTTCCTTCTTTCAAAAAAAACATACTCTGAATATTACCTGGCAGTTCTTTATTTTTTGCTTTGAATAGAATTTGTGCTGTTTGGAATTTCACTATATCGTCAATTTTCAATATTTCAGACTGCAAAAATAGTGAGTTTGTATGTTCCCTATAACCTGCATTGTGGATGATTCGAATTGCTTTCTTTTGAAGAGTAAAAAGTGAATGTAATGTGGTTTTATAGTTATTGCCCCAGACCTCTGCACAATAGCTTAAGTATGGTGAAACCAGTGAACAGTAGAGAATATGAAGTGATGTTCTGTCGAATACCTGTTTTGCCTTGTTTAGTACTGCAATGCTTTGTGATACTTTGGAATGAACATATCTTACGTGAGCTCTCCAGTTAAGTTTTTCATCTATTATTACCCCCAGAAATTTATTTTCACTGACTCTTTCAATATCAACACCATTTATTTGAATCTTTGCATTTGTATTTAAACTACTATTTCCAAATAACATCAGTTTAGATTTATTCAAATTTAATGATAATTTGTTTTTATCAAGCCAGAACTTCACTTTACTTATTTCATATCCTCCAATAAATTCTGCAGATCATCACCAGAGCAAAAAATGTTTGTATCGTCAGCAAAGAGAACCATTTTTAATACTTTGGACACTTTACAGATGTCGTTAATGTACAAGTTGAAGAATTTTGGACCCAAAACTGACCCTTGGGGTACACCACAAGCAATGTCCATACATAAGGAGCAACCACCATTTATTTTCACAAACTGCTTTCTGTCACTTAAATAACTCCGGACCCAATCTAAAACTACCCCTCTGACACCATAACGTTCCAGTTTTCTTATTAATATATCATGATCTATAGTGTCAAATGCCTTTGTCAAGTCTATGAATAACCCAGCCACATATTGCTTTTTGTCTATGGAATTTGTGATGTATTCTATTGAATCTAATAGTGCCGATGATGTTGATCTGCTTGATCTGAATCCGTACTGACTCTCAGTGAGTAGTTTATGTTTATCTATAAATTTTTCCAGTCTGTTTTTAAACAGTTTTTCAAGAACTTTTGAGAATTGAGGTAGTAAAGAGACAGGCCTGTAGTTTGTGAAATGGTGTTTGTTTCCAGATTTGTATAGAGGTATAACTTTTGCTATTTTCATTCTGTCTGGAAATCGACCAGTTTGAAATGATAAATTACAGATGTATGTAAATGGTTTTATAATAGCCTCAATGACTCTTTTAACCACTATCATATCAATATCATTACAATCCAAAGATTTCTGATTTTTACATTTTTTGACAATTTCAAGAACTTCATTTTCATCAACGGCTGTGAGAAACATAGAATATGGATTTCTGTCAATCAGTGTATCGGGTTTTTCCTGTGCTTTCCCAGGATGAGTGATTGTTCTTGCTAAATTTGGTCCAGCAGTTACAAAGAATTCATTGAGACTATTTGCCACAACATCCATATTGTATTCTTCATGGTCATTACAAATGAAATACTTGGGATAGTTCTTTTGTCCAGTCCCACATTTTATAACACTGTTCAGGATTTCCCATAATCTTTTATTATTATTTCTATTTATATCTAATTGCTTCTTATAGTACTTTGACTCTCTACCATGCTGTAGCTCATCACCGTTTCCATAGTGACACTGAAGCTTCCAGAAATCAACAGAGACTTCCACAGACTGTAGATAAAAGATGGAAACAGCAGGAATCCACAGCAATGCTTCTCTGAATGACATCATCAGTCCTTAGAGCGCCACTTCAGCTGGTTTAATGGACACAGCGCCGGCAGAGCGAACACTGCAGCGTGTCTGCTGTGGAAGACCTAAATGGACAGCCAGCCAATCAGAGAACCAGCTTGTGCACAGCAAATTCAAAAGTGTTACATTTTTTGGTGTTAATAGTCTTCTTGTAAAAGTAGAGTTAATTTTACTCTAAGCAGAGTCACATTCTTTTAATGTAACTCTGAGGTGTAAAATGATAGTAGTTAAAATCGAGTGTTAAAAATGAGTGTTTCTCTGTCAAATCTGGAGGTGTTACAATGGAAACATTAACTCTTGACCTCTTAACTCTGAACTCCTAGAGGGGCTATGACACCAACAGAGTAAATTCACAGACTCCGCCCCCAGCACGGCTCCAATCGAAGCTGAAGTGAAGCCGTTTCAGAACATTTTGCTCTACATATTTGAGTTGTTTGCCATGCTTGGTAAGTCATTTTTTCAAAGATTGTTTCAATTATTATGAGCTTTTACTTCTGTGGTTCTTTGGAGTTGAGACAAAGCTGTGTGAAAGGCATTAGCCATGTTGCTCGCTGATAGCATAATATTCTGTTTTAGCTAGCTGAAAGGTATTGTTTGCGGGCAAATACCACAGCCTTGAAAAAAAGCTTGCATGTGAATTTTCAGTCAAACTTTTGGTCAAATACGCCTAAAACAATGTCTAGAATGTGAAATGTTGGTATAATGGTGCTACTTGAAGCCTGAAAACGATCGCCCATAAAAAAAAAACAAAAAACGAGCAAACAGCAGTAGCTGACATCCTGACTGGATTCTACGTTAGCATAGATCCCTCCAGAGTTTTGTGCACACGGTTTAGGTAAAAATGAAAAAGGTTGAGGTTTTACATTTAGTTCAGTATTACCTGTTGCCTGTGTCCTTGTCTTTTGGGAAAATACTTTACACAAGTAATGGCTCAAAGAGGATTCCTTTTTTTTTTTACTGTGCTGCAATTGTTTACTGGATTATTTGTGCCATTAATTAGTGTCAACTAATTTTTATTCAATCTCCACACAGGATATGCTTGTGAAGATGGAATATGGGGGAGAGCAGAAGTGCGTTGAAGTTCCACAAAGGGATGAATGAAGGACATGCATATTGTATTGAAGCAATAAGTGATGAGATGCTGTTATTTGCATTTACCATGTCAGACCTTTTGATAAACACAATTCTAATGAAAGTGAGAACATGTATACTGTTACATCTTTCAGAAAATGTTTTGAAATTGTGGTGCACAGTTCAGAATAAATGTTTTTCAAAAACCATTGCATCTTTTTAGCAAATGTTTATTTCCAAAAGAAATTTCTAGAAGTTCAGAACAGTAAAATTCCCACTTTTTAGAGTGAATTAGAAGATAACTCTTACGTAGTTAAACTAAAATACTCTTTGAGAGTTAATATATAAACTCTTAACACCAAGTGTTAAATTATCAACTCCAGACAGATTTGGTGTTTAACACTAAATCAGAGTTAACGTACCAACTCTCC
Organism: Copadichromis virginalis; assembly: GCF_057382275.1. Classification (NCBI taxonomy): domain Eukaryota; kingdom Metazoa; phylum Chordata; class Actinopteri; order Cichliformes; family Cichlidae; genus Copadichromis; species Copadichromis virginalis. The sequence goes on along the minus strand of NC_140630.1, from coordinate 1,995,585 downwards.
AAAAAGAGTTAAATTAACACTCTCTGGTGTGGACCCATATAGACACTTTAATAGTCTTGAAATCAAATCCGACAGTGTTAATTTGGACATGCTGGATTTGCTGTGTGATGAGGTCTTCATGGACTCTCTCCTGGTTTGTTAGCTGTGCACGTTTACCTGTGTAAGTCTGACACCCACCTGTGCACATCTGGACTCTTCTTCTGTGGTTTTGTCCTCCCAGAAACATTTTTGACTTTGGAACAAAATGAGAGTGAAATCATTTCAGGTGCTGATGAAACCTGATGAACTCAAAGTGTTCAGGCTGACGAGCTCCCACCTGCCCCCCACACTCAGCTGTTTTTCATCTGCAGTAACCTTCATGTGTCTCATGAAGCCGTGCAAAGCTTCGCCTTCTGACTGTGAAGCTCGTCAGTCACAGACCTTCCTCACAGACCCATTGCGTCCTGATTGGGAGGTTTTTATTGTTTTTGCAGAATCTTTGAGGCCCGAGGACTTCATGAGCCGTCAGCAGATTTACACAGGAAACTAAAAGTTTCATGTCTGTGAAAAACTACCTGTGAGAGGCAGGTTGTAGTGCTGCTGTAGTCTGATCTACGTGACTGCACGAATCCACCAGTTCAGTTTATTGTGTGAAATCAATCAAATCACACTTGTGAACGCTGAGCTCTGAGCTGTCATGACTGATCACATGTGTGTGATACCGTGTGTGTGATCACATGTGTGTGATACCGTGTGTGTCCTTTTCAGGAAGACAGAAACAAACTATAAGAAGGAGGATGATGTCACCTCCAGCAGGGATGGTGCACACGGCCTCAGAAACATCCACCACATGCGGTGCTGCTGTTACACTAATCTCAGCAGTGCAGGAAGTTACCTGTTAGTGACGCATGTGTTTACAACCACTGGAAACTAAATGTGACCAAAGCAAGAAGACGTGCAGATTCACTGACACACATCTGAGTTTCAGGGGCTCTGACAGGCAGACGTTTGGCTCCCCCGACTGGATGGAAGAGAAATTTGTAAAACTCACCTGTGTTATCTACAGTACAGGTGAGAACGCCACCACACGGTCAGATTTGAGATTTTAAAAGCTTCCAATGAGCCCACAGAACTCCTTCTCAGTTGCCTGTATGTGTCAGCACACGCACACCTGGAGCCTGCAGGTTGGCCCCGCCCACACCTGCCCGCTGTGGGTCCACACAGAGAACAGTTAGATTTTTGTTGCTGTCCTGGAAACAGACGTTTTCCAGTCAGCAGGTAACACAGATTTAATACTACGTCTATTCTGTGAGCTTTACTGGACGCTTGTTTTAAACAGACGATGATAACGTGCTGAGAGTTCATCTGACTGAGACAGTAACACACACACAGCAGAAACATCACAGAGCTTTTATTCGGATGTGAAACAGAGCCCGCGGCTCTCAGGACATCACGCCTTTAGTCTGGATCTCTGAATGACATCGTGAGCTTTAAGAGCACCAGATTTGTGCTCCATTCCTTGTAACAACCAGACGACCATCGTTGGTCAGGGTCAGGCGCATCGTCCTGATGTCGGCGTTAATGGCGGTTCCAGAGCTCCAAACTGGTTTATCGTCCTGGGTGTACAGGACCAGGTTGGAATCCGACTGCAGGAGGAGCCGCGCAGGGTTTTTGCCGTTTGTGGCTGTGGCCCAGATAGGAGACCACTTGTAGACGACAAAGTTGCCATCTTCCTGCAAAGTGGAAGCAAAGAGAGCGGATCAGTTTGAACGTTTATACTGTGAGCTACAAATCATATGGACGACGATACGATTCGTTAAAACAAGGTAGAATAGCTGTGCAGCTTTCAGCAAATCAGGTGTTAAGTGAATATTCAGATGTAATTGTCAGCGTCTGAGACTTCCCACTTCTCTTTATTTCTGTATTCCTAACTTCCTGATCATCCAGAACATCCAGATTGGCCAACAGCCTGTATCCACAGGCTGTGAGGCTCCTGAACTCTCTGCCCCCCTCTCATGGACAATAATCATATCCAACTTCTTAATAGTACTGAACTGGTCTGCATTGGTGCATCTTTCTTAAATAGATAACTATCTATCTGACATCAAATATTGAACGGGTTGCATTGTTTTTGTCATGTTTTCTCATGTCTTTGTCTGAATTTCTTATGAACATTACTGTCATGTTCTCATGTTGTTGTTAAGGATTGTCTTATTGCACTGGAGTCACACTGGGTTAAATATTTACACTTGGGTTTTAAGAGGTATTTATTATTTTCTTCATTATTTTATTTACGGGTTGTACGGAAGCTCCAAACGCAATTTCATTGTTCTCTGACAATGACAATAAATAAATAAATAAATAAATCTCTTTGTTTTGGTGAAATCTCATCATTGGGGCTCTTTTATTCATAGATTCGTTTTATTGCCATTTTCTCAGGAAGGGTTTTCATAAACTTCACTAAAAAATCATTATCAAAAGAAAAGTTTTCTAGCCAGGAAAAAGTGGCCAGTAAAACTGATCTCTTTCTATATCTGCACATTAAAGACCAGCTGTCAACTTTTAATGTTACCAGCTGTGTTTCTGGGCCATGTAATCATAAACTGATGAGGACAAGGTCACATTTTCCCACCTGTAGGATGGCTTTGAAGTTTCCATTTACACTGACGAGGGACTCGCCTTTACGCAGCTCCTGGTTAGTGCTGATGGAGTTCTTACTCATGATTCTAAAGGACAGAAGTTACAGTTATTTTCATTTAAGAGACATTTTACAGATTTCAGTTCAAATCAGAAACTGTGAATTTTAATGCGTGTAAATGAGCCTGCACCATATTTCAGTTTATTTTACCAAAAGATCAAATGCCTGCAGCTACAAACCCCAGGCAAGATTAATTCTTACAGCTGCTGCATTTATGTACAAAGCTGTAACTCACCGGCTATGAACGCAGAAACGTCAGTGGGAGAATCAGATGCTGAACGTGCTGCAGCGACAGAGCAGAGCCTCATTTATACTGTTTGATAGCAGCAAAGGGTGATGGGAGGGGAGATGGGGACATCAAGAAAGTCAGGTTTTTTTATTCCTTCTTCCTTGGAAATTCTTTTAAAAGAAAGTAAAATATGAGGATATGTTACCTAGAATTACCTCTGACAACAGATTTCTTCATGCTGAAACCCACACGTCCACACACTTTTATACAGGACACTGAAAATCTTTCACACACTCTAAATTTACAGTACTGGGCAAAAGTTTTAGGCAGGTGAGAAAGAAAAGCTGTAAACATGCTTTCAATAATGGAAGTGTTCATCGTGTATTTTCATCAGTCAACAAAATACAGTAAATGAACAAAAGAGAAATCTAAATCAAACCAGTACCTGGTGTGACCACCCTTTGCCTTCTTCTAAGTACATTTGCACACAGTTTTTGAAGAAACTCGGCTGGTGAGTTGATCCAAACATCTCAGAGAACTAAGCACAGATCTTCTGTGGATGTAGGCTTCCTCACATCCTTCATGTAATCCCAGACACACACAATGATGTTGAGATCAGGGCTCTGTGGGGGCCAGAGCATCACTTCCAGTACTTCTTGTTCTTCTTTACACTGAAGATAGTTCTTAATGACTTTGGCTGTGTGTTTGGGGTCGTTGTCCTGCTGCAGAATACATTTGGCATTACCTTGGCCTCCAGTAACGCTGTGAGGAACCTTGGAGTCATGTTTAACCAGGACACGTCCTTCAACGCACATATTAAACAAATATGTAAGACTGCTTTCTTCCATTTGTGCAACATCTCTAAAATTAGAAATATCCTGTCTCAGAGTGACGCTGAAAAACTAGTTCATGCATTTATTACCTCCAGGCTGGACGACTGTAATTCATTATTATCAGGAAGTCCTAAAAACTCCCTGAAAAGTCTTCAGCTGATCCAAAATGCTGCAGCAAGAGTCCTGACAGGGACTAGAAAGAGAGAGCAGATTTCTCCTGTTTTGGCTTCCTGTTAAATCCAGAATTCAAAATCCTGCTCCTCACATACAAGGTCTTAAATAATCAGGCCCCATCTTATCTTAATGACCTTGTAGTACCATATCACCCTATTAGAGCACTTCGCTCTCGCTCTGCAGGCCTACTTGTTGTTCCTAGAGTATTTAAAGTAGAATGGGAGGCAGAGCCTTCAGTTTTCAGGCCCCTCTTCTGTGGAACCAGCTTCCAGTTTGGATTCAGGAGACAGACACGATCTCTACTTTTAAAACTTCAGAATCTCGCTTCTCAACTTCATATCCCATTAGCCTCAGTCGACACCCCTTCAACCCTACCCGCTCCAGTACCAAACGCAGCCCATACGCACGCCCATCCTGGGCTATCCCTGGTTCTGTCGGCACAACCCCCATATCTCCTGGTCATCGTGTCAGATCCTGGGCTGGGGTCCCCGCTGTTTACAAAGCTGTTTCAACCCTGAGACCAGAATGGATCCCGCAAAACTACCCCCTTCAGAGCCCATTGATCTGGAGAAGATTCCTCAAGTCTTCCATGATCTCTCCGAGGTTCGGAGATACACTCTAACCTACCCCCGCTCACCCCTATGACCCCCTATATGTACCGAGACGCTGACAGGTTTTCTTAACCAGGGTGTTAATGTGACAGGACCATGACAGGTCCTCTGAGTGATGTGGACACCCAGGTACTGGAAGCTGTCCACTCTCTCCACTGGCGCGCCACTGATGATTAGGGACTCACCTGTTTTGTAGCAAAGTCCGCGATCAGCTCTGCTGATGTTTAGGAGGAGGTTGTTCTCCTGGCACCAGTTCTTCAGGATCCTCATCTCCTCCAGGTCGGCCTTCTCGGTGGTGTCAGAGACCAGGCACACCACAACGGTGTCGTCAGCAAACTTGACAATGGAGGTGGTGTCTGATGTGGCTACACAGTCATAAGTGTACAGTGAGTACAGCAGGGGGCTTAAAACACAGCCCTGAGGCGCTCCAGTGCTGAGTGAGATGGAGGGGGAGACTTGTTCTCCCACCCTTACCGATTGGGGTCCGTCTGTGAGGAAGTCGAGGATCCACTGACACAGTGATGAGCTGAGTCCTAGATCCTTCATGTGAAAAGCTTTGAGGGAATTATTGTGCTGAATGCTGAACTGTAGTCCATGAACGGATAAGAGAGGAGCGAGCCAAAAACAGGAAACACCTATTTCTTATGAGGGTGGCAAAGGTTAAACATTGAAGAGTATATAAATGATGTTTTACACACATATTGCAATCGTGCTCATATGAGTTGTAACTCAGCCCTAAGAAGGTCAAAAGCTTCGTTCAGCGTGACCGTCTGAACTGATATGCTGCAGGGATGGCGTGGAGTGTAGTGAATGGATGCATAACAGGCTTACATACACAAACAGCACATAGATTTATTTTCTAGGGTAAAGGTGGAACACGTCTTGCTTTGTCTTTGCTTAGCAACTAGTGATGCAGAAGGTGTTAAAGATAAGCCATGAATAAGTCAACAGGAAACGTGTTGGGGTGCGACGGCTGAAACAAAATGTTGCAGATAACGGAAACTTGTCTAACTGTCATTAGCTGTAACTTTTGCACGTTATGTATCTGCTTGAAGCAAAAAGGGGCGTAAACCCTGATAGACAAAAATTTTGGAGTGTGCTTTCTAGTGGAGATTTATGCTGATATGGTGATGGTGTATATCTGACCCTGGGTGGGTTTAATACAATTAAAAGTGTTGCTCACACACATAAAGAGCATTGAGATTAAGTAAAGTTAATATAAAGGATAGAGCCCAGAACGGGATATTTTGAACCAACTTTGAATAATTAAGGGAACATTAGATGAACACAGTAGATTATTGAGGCGTAGCAGAGGGAGGCGTTTTGTTTTCTGACTTTACAGGAGAAGATTCCAGAACCAGAGCGAAACCACGGAGGGGTTGGTGAGAATCCAGAAACCAGCCATCAGAAAGGGGAACTCACAAGAAGCACAGAGAACCACAGCTCCAGGAAATGTTGCTTAGGAGACTAAAAGCTCGTTGGACACACGTTAAATGTGAGCATAAAAGTAATGAAGAGTAATGAGAAGGACTTTAGGAATAGTTTGCAGGATTTCTATGTTATTTAAATTGCCCAAGAATAGTGTTAAGACCGGATATATGTTACCCGTAGAGGGGGTGAAAACAGTCTCCATATTCTGGAATATGTCAAATTAAAGATCGTTTTTTGAGCTATGACCACTTTGAGCCGTGTCTTTCTTTGCCGTAAAGAATACAAAGAACTGGATTTAATACCCTGCTGTCTTGCAACATCTGATTAACAATGTCTTTCGTGACATGCTAGGCTGGTGGCCGTTGGCATATTTGGATTACATTTTGATCTACTCTGGTCCCAAGAAGACCATGTTAGTCATCTTAGGGTGGTGCTTAACAGACAGTTCGAACACCAGCTAGTCTGTGAGCTGGAGAAATGTGCCCGCCATCAAAGCTCCACCCCCTTCTTCGGCTTCATTAACTCTTTGTGGCAATGATCGGACCGACAGTGCATATCGGCGTGTTTGGGTTCCTTTATTTTGTTCAACAGCTCTTTTAGGCACAACTCGAGCCAGGAGTCTGCTCGTCTCGCAGCGTCCTCCACTGCACACACACAGTTTCTGCCAACACTATATATAAGGAGAGAGTCACTAGTCTCACCGCACCACCCCTCCACTGCCAGCAGGCCAGAGACCACCCCCCTGCCACACTCTTCTATAGTTTACCCATGGATTCGCAGAAGGTTCAAGCTGTTGCTCAGTGGCTGCAACCAACTAGCCTCAAACAGCTGCAGGGGTTTCATTAACTTCTATCGGTGCTTTTGTGACATGTTCTATTTTCTTATTGACATTTCTTCCCAGGAGGCTTTGGGAAAATGGCGCACGTCACCCGAATGACTACTTCTTCCGTCTGAGAGTGATTGTGAGAAATTCTCTGTCTATCTTGGACTTAACTGGATTGTCATTCACTGGCAATGCTACACACCAGTCACCATGAGCTCCAGGCCTGTCTGTTTTTGTGATTTCAGAGTCTGTCACAGCTCCTAAGAATGGTGCTGTAACGGTCGCAAGGTAATGTGAAGGGGACCAGATGGGAGAAAACAACCACACGAGCCTTCAAACGCCTTTCAGAGCTCTGAATATGTTTGTCTTAAACAAATACAGAGGTTTAACACTCTCAACAGCGACACATCTAAAGACGAACAACCCAGCCTCTCAAAAAAACCTCCTTAAATAGATGCCGGTCATACCACCACCAATAAAAGACTTCCCCCCGACACGGCCCAGCTACAAAAAACCTATACGGTGAAATACTTCAGTTATTCTAACACACCTCACACATATCTGATCACAAACACACTCCAGCTAAATAATATACAAACTAACTAAATCCAATCAAACTGAAAGTTCAGCTGGGAAAGGCTCCAGCACCCCCACAACCCTGACAAGGATAAGTGGAGGAGAAGGGATAGATGGCTGGAAAATTAACTGATCCAGTGTCTGTGACCAGGATGGAAACTGCATTGTTCTTCCTCATCCCGAGGTTGTTGTCACACCTGCACTGCAGGTAAACTGCCTGGCTTAGTATGAAGGATATCTCTGATTAACTGAAAAAGAGACATCAGTGCACAAAACTTCAGATGGCAAGTTTTCAAGGCTGCCAAAAACATCCTCATACTCAGCGTGACTGATTAGTATGATCAGAAACTGCCAAAAGAACAGAGTCGAACTCTGTCCGGTTGTAATACAAGACATTTACTGCCAAGCAGTCCTGATTTGATAAACGAACATCACACCCTCAGTATATTCCTCTATGTCCACACAGTCCCCAGATGTTGTCTGAAAATGCTCCATGGTGTGCACTCCAAGCAGCCCATAGCATTGGAACAGCCTCCTGTGCCCACACTACAACGTCCACGACCACAGGCGGCTCTTTTCTCACTCTGGGCGTGTACACTGTGTTCATCAGCAAAGTGAGATGGTTGGAGCTTCCAGTGTGAGGTAAGGGGGCTGCAGTGTATTCATTGTTGATATTTATGAGTCCCTCTGTTTGCACACATAACACGCTGTTGCATGTTGAGAGCAAACAGACGTAAGCCTTGTTGAAACTCCTTGCAAAGATGTGAAATGCATCTGTGATTTGAGGACAGTGCTGTAGTTCTCTCATCGCCTGCTTTACATCTGGACTCGGCAGAATTTGCACTGCGGTAATGATGCTTTGTCATAGCTCGCGTGGTAGACAGAAAGGCCAGCATTTCACAGTCATCAATTCCACATCAGGAGACCAGGAGATGCCAGCAAATCAAAATATTTCCATAAAAGATGACCAAAAGAAGAATTGACTTTATGTACACTAAGCTTGGATACAGTAAACACATTGATGAACGGAGCAGAAACACAGGCTCTATGTTTGCTGCTTAGCAGACTGACCAGCAGTGCACTCAGCTTTAGGCAGACTTTACTTGATGTATCACTCCTCCACCTTATCCTGGTGGAAGAGTTTGTGTGACCGATTGATCCTTGGCTCTTTGTTATTGATAGAAATTCACCCCTGGTTGAGTTCAAACAGACTTGCATCGACTGGTTCAGTGCTTGTATGTTGGGGTTTACTCCAGTGAATGAAGGGGTCACTTTCCTGGTATTTGACTTGAGCACAGGTTCTGACTGTTGTCTGCACTTTAGATGCTAAACTTGACTTGTGTTCGGTTGTTGGAAGGAGCTTTGCAGTTTTGAAAGTCAAACTGATGTTAGTTTGGAGAACCAATGAAACCCCGGAACAATCTTAAGCATCTGGCTGTCAGCGTGAAACCGTTTGGACAAAGCCATCACCTTGATGCATCATCCAGGTAAGTAAATCCCAAAGAGTTGATTCTGTTCATCTGGATGTTTTCAGTGGGAGAAACATTTTGTCACTCATCCAAGTTCTTCAGTCTCAGCTGACTGCAGGTTTCCAACCTTACAAACAGGACATTTGCACAATGACTGAAACCAGCGCAGTGAAAGAACAACGGGCTGAGAGGTCAGCTCATCATGAATATGCAAATTTCCATGACCTTTGATCAACAACCACTGATCAAAGCTCACAGCATTGTAAGCTGGTGACAGATGTACCCTTAGGCCCCCTCCTCGATTCAGAGATGGTCTTTCCTTTTTCACGTAAATGGCCTCCTTGACTCCGCCCTCATTTCTCCCACTGAAAACGTTACGTCCAGATGAACAGAATCAACTTTTTGGGACAAAGCCACCACTTCTGTCTGATTCACAGCTGAAGAATGAGGCTGCTCAGCATTGCCCTGTCACACCTGTCCGGCAGGTAAACGTATCAGTTTGAAGGATATTTGGTGATTTCCTGAAAGAGGGGAAACATCAGGGGAAGCCCTCCAGAAAAATCAAAAACTTCCTCGTTGTCAGTGTGACTGACTATTTAGCTTCTAACACCAATTTCAAACACCTGTGTAGACACCTGTGGGTGTGAGTGCTCGTGTTTATAAGGTTTCTCCATTCGAGTTTTTACAGTAGGTAGGTGCAGGGAGCCACAGCCCTGCCCCCCAGGACATGAAGCATGCATAGAGGAGGCCCCACACATCTAGAGCCCCCCACAGCCTCAGGAGGACCACCACAGGGGCAATCACAGCACCCACTCAGAAAAGAGCAAAGGAGAGCCCAGCAGCCATGGTGCCGAAGCCACTGGAGGCTGTAGCAACGAGGCTACGCAAGAGAAACGAGCACTGGCACAGACCCCCACCCCTGAAGCCCTGCTACATTAGGCTGCCAGAAAAACACCACCCAAGAGCTACCAGACCCCATCCAGGTCAGTGCGACACCACACACCCCAAGCCCATTAACCCCCCCCCCCCCCCCCCAATATCAACTACAAAAAGCAAAGGTACGGCAAAACTATGGTGATGGAGACTAATATGGTAAATGGCCTGTATTTATATAGCGCTTTACACATCCACACATTCACACACTGGTGATGGCAGCTACATTGTAGCCACAGCCGCCCTGGGGCGCACTGACAGAGGCGAGGCTGCCGGACACTGGCGCCACCGGGCCCTCTGACCACCACCAGTAGGCAACGGGTGAAGTGTCTCGCCCAAGGACACAACGACCGAGACTGTCCGAGCCGGGGCTCGAACCGGCAACCTTCCGATTACAAGACGAACGTCCAACTCTTGAGCCACGATCGCCCCATATTAATAAATTGATTACAACAAACAATAATTGTCACTGAACTCTTTTTATTTACAGGCATTTTTAACATGTATGAACATAACACGAACAATTTTACATGGATATTTATTTGATGAGAAGAAAGTAAATAACAATAACTATAAAACAAGAGTATTTATAATGCATCAACAACAATCCAGCCTGGGATCCTCCCGGTTAAAAACACGGTCCAGGACTGGACACTCAGGCTAATCCTGCAGGGTCTGGTTCAGGAAAAGGTGGCGAACAACACAAACAGTTTTAGTAGAAAGGTGTGATTCCAATTAGTTGAAGAGATCAAAGCATTATTCAGATTATTAAGCTTAAGTAAAATATACTAATACGCTGTGAAAAGACTTAAATGTTATAGACTTCATCTGTGTAAACAAGCTTTTTTGTGAACTCTAAAATAAGCCTGTTTCTCCAAGAGGAGCGTCAGTAACCATCAGCATTTGTTCAGGAGGGAGACAAGCCGAGGACAAGCTCTTCAACCCCGGACCTGGGCCTGCTCAAGGTCACCAGGGATTGGCAGATGCAAGTGGATTTGGATCAGAGGATCATTTTTACCACAGAGATCATAACAACTACTCTGCGACCAGACCTCGTCTTTGGGTCTAACTCCCAAAAACTTGTGTACGTCATTGGGCTGACAGTACCATCGGTGTGTGGTTCTCCAGCTGCACCACAGCACACAGAAAGGCACTCCAGAGGGTCATCAATATGGCCCAAAAAATCATTGGACATCCTCTTCCTTCCATGAAGGACCTGTACAGCACTAATTTAAGTTACTGAGTTGTGTTGTTTGTGTTGCGTTGTGATGTGTCGTATTTGTCGTGTTGTAGATAGTGCCGACGTGGGACAGTTTTCCAGTTTGTGAGATGTGGGAAGCCAGATCGGGCGACCCCCTTCCGGCTCTCGTCTCTGCTCTCTCCTATCTGTCCCTTTTGTCTTACTTCTCTCTATCACCATTTCTTTCCCTTTGAAGAAGTGAGGCTCCAAAAATGTTAAAGAGGTAAGCATTACTTTTCAGTTGCAGTGAATTGATAGAAGAAGATAAATAGTAGAAAACTAAACAGAAGAAAGTCGACGAGAACCAATTTAACATAAACCAGTGACACACTCTGGGACCTGATCAACCCTGGCAGGGCCTCCTTGGATGAGGGTGTCTGGTGATAATGGCCGAAACACCCGATGAATCCAAGGTCCACTACTGACGATGTGTCCCAAATATGAGTATGATAATCTAGATCAGATCTCTAGTTCCTAAACCTAACCAAGGAAGGAAAAAATGGCAGATTAGTGTGGTGGATCATAAATTTGATTAGTTTTGAAGTTGTACATCTCTGTTCCTTATATTTCATGTCATGCCCTTATTAATGTTTTATTTGTTGCTTTGACTGTTTTCGAATAGAATATGCAGTGGGAATATAGAGGGAGATAAGCAGTGAACGTTTTGCCTGGGTTGATTGTGCGTCGATCCATTGTTAATGCCTCAGGGCTCCAGTAGGTGGGTTCGCGCGCTTCCTCCTTCACTCAATACAGACGAGTGAGAGTGAGAGCTGCGTGTCTGTGCCGTTCTTTCACCTCTCCTCACTATTTCCCCTGTTTAAGGTAACTGTCATGCACAAATCTGTATAAATGTGTGTTACTGTTGATTATTACATTGTTATCATTGGTTATTGTAGTGAAAGATGTGAATTGCAGACTATTTTGCTGAGAAGTTCCAGTTAATCTCTGTTGCTGCGTATGCTAGTTTTCGCTATTACTCCGCCATATTGTGTGAAGATTTTTCTGTTACTATCTGTATAAGTTAACTACTGAAAGACATGCAGTACTTAAAGTATTATTTCATTGCTGTGGAAAGTTAGTGACTGTGTCAGCTAACATGTGCGAGTTAAAAATATGTTTTTGTCTAATGCTACAGTTCATGTTATCTAAAGTATTCTCATCAGCTAATGCAGCGAACAATAGTGACTTAGTTTGGATACAGTTGTCCTGAGACTGAGTGCATCCATAAGAATATTGTTTTGGTTGTATTGCTTCTGAAACTCAATACAGACGAGTGAGAGTGAGAGCTGCGTGTCTGTGCCTTCCTTTCACCTCTCCTCACTATTTCCCCTGTTTAAGGGCACAACATTAGCTTGTGATAAAAGACCGAAGCACCCTGTGAAGTTTAGGCAACGATGTGTCCTGCTGGTAAAGTTTCTTGGCTGCCATCCCTCAAGATTTTCTCCATTTGAAGCGATGAATTATCAGGGACTGTAACATCTAGTCCTTTTTACTGAATCAGAATTAAGCTGTTTAATATGAAGCCTAAAAGTATTTGTCCCACATGTAAAAACAACACCTACCTTTCATCTCTAACCATCATTATTTTTTTCTGTGGTTTTCTTGTGTTGAACTCTGAAAAACGACATTTACTCTCTGCACGTGACTCCAACCAGCTTTAACCGATCAATAAATAAATCGATCACAGGCTGATCACAGCCGGCTGCTGCTGAGCGTCACGGCCATCAGGATGAAGGCTTCTGCTGATTTCTCCCTGTCTTCTGTCCCAGCAGAGAAATGACGCCCTCTGCTGGGATGAAGAAGAAACTGCAGCAGTGACTGCGCTCATGCAGCACATCAGGCTGCTTTTCAGATGAAAACGTTCCCTTTTGATAAAGCATGCAGGTGGGACAGGTGACCCTGACCCAGCTTACACATGATGCACTCAGTGTTTCTTCTTCACTCACCACTGTGCATGCAATCAATACTTATTATTAACCTTTGACTCTCTACCATGCTGTGGCTCATCACCGTTTCCATAGTGACACTGAAGCTTCCAGAAATCACAGACTGTAGATAAAAGATGGAAACAGCAGGAATCCACAGCAATGCTTCTCTGAATGACATCATCAGTCCTTAGAGCGCCACTTCAGCTGGTTTAATGGACACAGCGCCGGCAGAGCGAACACTGCAGCGTGTCTGCTGTGGAAGACCTAAATGGACAGCCAGCCAATCAGAGAACCAGCTTGTGCACAGCAAATTCAAAAGTGTTAAATGTTTTGGTGTTAATAGTCTTCTTGCAAAAGTAGAGTTAATTTTACTCTAAGCAGAGTCACATTCTTTTAATGTAACTCTGAGGTGTAAAATGATAGTAGTTAAAATCGAGTGTTAAAAATGAGTGTTTCTCTGTCAAATCTGGAGGTGTTACAATGGAAACATTAACTCCTGACCTCTTAACTCTGAACTCCTACAGGGGCTATGACACCAACAGAGTAAATTCACAGACTCCGCCCCCAGCACGGCTCCAATCGAAGCTGAAGTGAAGCCGTTTCAGAACATTTTGCTCTACATATTTGAGTTGTTTGTCATGCTTGGTAAGTCATTTTTTCAAAGATTGTTTCAATTATTATTATGAGCTTTTACTTCTGTGGCTCTTTGGAGTTGAGACAAAGCTGTGTGAAAGGCATTAGCCATGTTGCTCGCTGATAGCATAATATTCTGTTTTAGCTAGCTGAAAGGTATTGTTTGCGGGCAAATACCACAGCCTTGAAAAAAAGCTTGCATGTGAATTTTCAGTCAAACTTTTGGTCAAATACACCTAAAACAATGTCTAGAATGTAAATGTTGGTATAATGGTGCTACTTGAAGCCTGAAAACGATCGCCCATAAAAAAGCGAGCAAACAGCAGTAGCAGACGTCCTGACTGGGTTCTACGTTAGCATAGATCCCTCCAGAGTTTTGTGCACACGGTTTAGGTAAAAATGAAAAAGGTTGAGGTTTTACATTTAGTTCAGTATTACATGTTGCCTGTGTCCTTGTCTTTTGGGAAAATACTTTACACAAGTAATGGCTCAAAGAGGATTCCTTTTTACTGTGCTGCAATTGTTTACTGGATTATTTGTGCCATTAATTAGTGTCAACTAATTTTTATTCAATCTCCACACAGGATATGCTTGTGAAGATGGAATATGGGGGAGAGCAGAAGTGCGTTGAAGTTCCACAAAGTGATGAATGAAGGACATGCATATTGTATTGAAGCAATAAGTGATGAGATGCTGTTATTTGCATTTACCATGTCAGACCTTTTGATAAACACAATTCTAATGAAAGTGAGAACATGTACACTGTTACATCTTTCAGAAAATGTTTTGAAATTGTGGTGCACAGTTCAGAATAAATGTTTTTCAAAAACCATTGCATCTTTTTAGTAAATGTTTATTTCCAAAAGAAATTTCTAGAAGTTCAGAACAGTAAAATTCCCGCTTTTTAGAATGAATTAGAAGATAACTCTTACGTAGTTAAACTAAAATACTCTTTGAGAGTTAATATATAAACTCTTAACACCAAGTGTTAAATTATCAACTCCAGACAGATTTGGTGTTTAACACTAAATCAGAGTTAACGTACCAACTCTCCAAAAAGAGTTAAATTAACACTCTCTGGTGTGGACCCATATAGACACTTTAATAGTCTTGAAATCAAATCCGACAGTGTTAATTTGGACATGCTGGATTTGCTGTGTGATGAGGTCTTCATGGACTCTCTCCTGGTTTGTTAGCTGTGCACGTTTACCTGTGTAAGTCTGACACCCACCTGTGCACATCTGGACTCTTCTTCTGTGGTTTTGTCCTCCCAGAAACATTTTTGACTTTGGAACAAAATGAGAGTGAAATCATTTCAGGTGCTGATGAAACCTGATGAACTCAAAGTGTTCAGGCTGACGAGCTCCCACCTGCCCCCCACACTCAGCTGTTTTTCATCTGCAGTAACCTTCATGTGTCTCATGAAGCCGTGCAAAGCTTCGCCTTCTGACTGTGAAGCTCGTCAGTCACAGACCTTCCTCACAGACCCATTGCGTCCTGATTGGGAGGTTTTTATTGTTTTTGCAGAATCTTTGAGGCCCGAGGACTTCATGAGCCGTCAGCAGATTTACACAGGAAACTAAAAGTTTCATGTCTGTGAAAAACTACCTGTGAGAGGCAGGTTGTAGTGCTGCTGTAGTCTGATCTACGTGACTGCACGAATCCACCAGTTCAGTTTATTGTGTGAAATCAATCAAATCACACTTGTGAACGCTGAGCTCTGAGCTGTCATGACTGATCACATGTGTGTGATACCGTGTGTGTGATCACATGTGTGTGATACCGTGTGTGTCCTTTTCAGGAAGACAGAAACAAACTATAAGAAGGAGGATGATGTCACCTCCAGCAGGGATGGTGCACACGGCCTCAGAAACATCCACCACATGCGGTGCTGCTGTTACACTAATCTCAGCAGTGCAGGAAGTTACCTGTTAGTGACGCATGTGTTTACAACCACTGGAAACTAAATGTGACCAAAGCAAGAAGACGTGCAGATTCACTGACACACATCTGAGTTTCAGGGGCTCTGACAGGCAGACGTTTGGCTCCCCCGACTGGATGGAAGAGAAATTTGTAAAACTCACCTGTGTTATCTACAGTACAGGTGAGAACGCCACCACACGGTCAGATTTGAGATTTTAAAAGCTTCCAATGAGCCCACAGAACTCCTTCTCAGTTGCCTGTATGTGTCAGCACACGCACACCTGGAGCCTGCAGGTTGGCCCCGCCCACACCTGCCCGCTGTGGGTCCACACAGAGAACAGTTAGATTTTTGTTGCTGTCCTGGAAACAGACGTTTTCCAGTCAGCAGGTAACACAGATTTAATACTACGTCTATTCTGTGAGCTTTACTGGACGCTTGTTTTAAACAGACGATGATAACGTGCTGAGAGTTCATCTGACTGAGACAGTAACACACACACAGCAGAAACATCACAGAGCTTTTATTCGGATGTGAAACAGAGCCCGCGGCTCTCAGGACATCACGCCTTTAGTCTGGATCTCTGAATGACATCGTGAGCTTTAAGAGCACCAGATTTGTGCTCCATTCCTTGTAACAACCAGACGACCATCGTTGGTCAGGGTCAGGCGCATCGTCCTGATGTCGGCGTTAATGGCGGTTCCAGAGCTCCAAACTGGTTTATCGTCCTGGGTGTACAGGACCAGGTTGGAATCCGACTGCAGGAGGAGCCGCGCAGGGTTTTTGCCGTTTGTGGCTGTGGCCCAGATAGGAGACCACTTGTAGACGACAAAGTTGCCATCTTCCTGCAAAGTGGAAGCAAAGAGAGCGGATCAGTTTGAACGTTTATACTGTGAGCTACAAATCATATGGACGACGATACGATTCGTTAAAACAAGGTAGAATAGCTGTGCAGCTTTCAGCAAATCAGGTGTTAAGTGAATATTCAGATGTAATTGTCAGCGTCTGAGACTTCCCACTTCTCTTTATTTCTGTATTCCTAACTTCCTGATCTCTTTGTTTTGGTGAAATCTCATCATTGGGGCTCTTTTATTCATAGATTCGTTTTATTGCCATTTTCTCAGGAAGGGTTTTCATAAACTTCACTAAAAAATCATTATCAAAAGAAAAGTTTTCTAGCCAGGAAAAAGTGGCCAGTAAAACTGATCTCTTTCTATATCTGCACGTTAAAGACCAGCTGTCAACTTTTAATGTTACCAGCTGTGTTTTTGGGCCATGTAATCATAAACTGATGAGGACAAGGTCACATTTTCCCACCTGTAGGATGGCTTTGAAGTTTCCATTTACACTGACGAGGGACT
Source organism: Copadichromis virginalis (assembly GCF_057382275.1). NCBI lineage: Eukaryota > Metazoa > Chordata > Actinopteri > Cichliformes > Cichlidae > Copadichromis > Copadichromis virginalis. Next base: position 1,978,746 of record NC_140630.1, on the reverse strand, counting down.
CGCCTTTACGCAGCTCCTGGTTAGTGCTGATGGAGTTCTTACTCATGATTCTAAAGGACAGAAGTTACAGTTATTTTCATTTAAGAGACATTTTACAGATTTCAGTTCAAATCAGAAACTGTGAATTTTAATGCGTGTAAATGAGCCTGCACCATATTTCAGTTTATTTTACCAAAAGATCAAATGCCTGCAGCTACAAACCCCAGGCAAGATTAATTCTTACAGCTGCTGCATTTATGTACAAAGCTGTAACTCACCGGCTATGAACGCAGAAACGTCAGTGGGAGAATCAGATGCTGAACGTGCTGCAGCGACAGAGCAGAGCCTCATTTATACTGTTTGATAGCAGCAAAGGGTGATGGGAGGGGAGATGGGGACATCAAGAAAGTCAGGTTTTTTTATTCCTTCTTCCTTGGAAATTCTTTTAAAAGAAAGTAAAATATGAGGATATGTTACCTAGAATTACCTCTGACAACAGATTTCTTCATGCTGAAACCCACACGTCCACACACTTTTATACAGGACACTGAAAATCTTTCACACACTCTAAATTTACAGTACTGGGCAAAAGTTTTAGGCAGGTGAGAAAGAAAAGCTGTAAACATGCTTTCAATAATGGAAGTGTTCATCGTGTATTTTCATCAGTCAACAAAATACAGTAAATGAACAAAAGAGAAATCTAAATCAAACCAGTACCTGGTGTGACCACCCTTTGCCTTCTTCTAAGTACATTTGCACACAGTTTTTGAAGAAACTCGGCTGGTGAGTTGATCCAAACATCTCAGAGAACTAAGCACAGATCTTCTGTGGATGTAGGCTTCCTCACATCCTTCATGTAATCCCAGACACACACAATGATGTTGAGATCAGGGCTCTGTGGGGGCCAGAGCATCACTTCCAGTACTTCTTGTTCTTCTTTACACTGAAGATAGTTCTTAATGACTTTGGCTGTGTGTTTGGGGTCGTTGTCCTGCTGCAGAATACATTTGGCATTACCTTGGCCTCCAGTAACGCTGTGAGGAACCTTGGAGTCATGTTTGACCAGGACATGTCCTTCAACGCACATATTAAACAAATATGTAAGACTGCTTTCTTCCATTTGTGCAACATCTCTAAAGTTAGAAATATCCTGTCTCAGAGTGACGCTGAAAAACTAGTTCATGCATTTATTACTTCCAGGCTGGACGACTGTAATTCATTATTATCAGGAAGTCCTAAAAACTCCCTGAAAATCCTTCAGCTGATCCAAAATGCTGCAGCAAGAGTCCTGACAGGGACTAGAAAGAGAGAGCAGATTTCTCCTGTTTTGGCTTCCTGTTAAATCCAGAATTCAAAATCCTGCTCCTCACATACAAGGTCTTAAATAATCAGGCCCCATCTTATCTTAATGACCTTGTAGTACCATATCACCCTATTAGAGCACTTCGCTCTCGCTCTGCAGGCCTACTTGTTGTTCCTAGAGTATTTAAAAGTAGAATGGGAGGCAGAGCCTTCAGTTTTCAGGCCCCTCTTCTGTGGAACCAGCTTCCAGTTTGGATTCAGGAGACAGACACGATCTCTACTTTTAAAACTTCAGAATCTCGCTTCTCAACTTCATATCCCATTAGCCTCAGTCGACCCCCCTTCAACCCTACCCGCTCCAGTACCAAACGCAGCCCATACGCACGCCCATCCTGGGCTATCCCTGGTTCTGTCGGCACAACCCCCATATCTCCTGGTCATCGTGTCAGATCCTGGGCTGGGGTCCCCGCTGTTTACAAAGCTGTTTCAACCCTGAGACCAGAATGGATCCCGCAAAACTACCCCCTTCAGAGCCCATTGATCTGGAGAAGATTCCTCAAGTCTTCCATGATCTCTCCGAGGTTCGGAGATACACTCTAACCTACCCCCGCTCACCCCTATGACCCCCTATATGTACCGAGACGCTGACAGGTTTTCTTAACCAGGGTGTTAATGTGACAGGACCATGACAGGTCCTGAGTGATGTGGACACCCAGGTACTGGAAGCTGTCCACTCTCTCCACTGGCGCGCCACTGATGATTAGGGACTCACCTGTTTTGTAGCAAAGTCCGCGATCAGCTCTGCTGATGTTTAGGAGGAGGTTGTTCTCCTGGCACCAGTTCTTCAGGATCCTCATCTCCTCCAGGTCGGCCTTCTCGGTGGTGTCAGAGACCAGGCACACCACAACGGTGTCGTCAGCAAACTTGACAATGGAGGTGGTGTCTGATGTGGCTACACAGTCATAAGTGTACAGTGAGTACAGCAGGGGGCTTAAAACACAGCCCTGAGGCGCTCCAGTGCTGAGTGAGATGGAGGGGGAGACTTGTTCTCCCACCCTTACCGATTGGGGTCCGTCTGTGAGGAAGTCGAGGATCCACTGACACAGTGATGAGCTGAGTCCTAGATCCTTCATGTGAAAAGCTTTGAGGGAATTATTGTGCTGAATGCTGAACTGTAGTCCATGAACGGATAAGAGAGGAGCGAGCCAAAAACAGGAAACACCTATTTCTTATGAGGGTGGCAAAGGTTAAACATTGAAGAGTATATAAATGATGTTTTACACACATATTGCAATCGTGCTCATATGAGTTGTAACTCAGCCCTAAGAAGGTCAAAAGCTTCGTTCAGCGTGACCGTCTGAACTGATATGCTGCAGGGATGGCGTGGAGTGTAGTGAATGGATGCATAACAGGCTTACATACACAAACATCACATAGATTTATTTTCTAGGGTAAAGGTGGAACACGTCTTGCTTTGTCTTTGCTTAGCAACTAGTGATGCAGAAGGTGTTAAAGATAAGCCATGAATAAGTCAACAGGAAACGTGTTGGGGTGCGACGGCTGAAACAAAATGTTGCAGATAACGGAAACTTGTCTAACTGTCATTAGCTGTAACTTTTGCACGTTATGTATCTGCTTGAAGCAAAAAGGGGCGTAAACCCTGATAGACAAAAATTTTGGAGTGTGCTTTCTAGTGGAGATTTATGCTGATATGGTGATGGTGTATATCTGACCCTGGGTGGGTTTAATACAATTAAAAGTGTTGCTCACACACATAAAGAGCATTGAGATTAAGTAAAGTTAATATAAAGGATAGAGCCCAGAACGGGATATTTTGAACCAACTTTGAATAATTAAGGGAACATTAGATGAACACAGTAGATTATTGAGGCGTAGCAGAGGGAGGCGTTTTGTTTTCTGACTTTACAGGAGAAGATTCCAGAACCAGAGCGAAACCACGGAGAGGTTGGTGAGAATCCAGAAACCAACCATCAGAAAGGGGAACTCACAAGAAGCACAGAGAACCACAGCTCCAGGAAATGTTGCTTAGGAGACTAAAAGCTCGTTGGACACACGTTAAATGTGAGCATAAAAGTAATGAAGAGTAATGAGAAGGACTTTAGGAATAGTTTGCAGGATTTCTATGTTATTTAAATTGCCCAAGAATAGTGTTAAGACCGGATATATGTTACCCGTAGAGGGGGTGAAAACAGTCTCCATATTCTGGAATATGTCAAATTAAAGATCGTTTTTTGAGCTATGACCACTTTGAGCCGTGTCTTTCTTTGCCGTAAAGAATACAAAGAACTGGATTTAATACCCTGCTGTCTTGCAACATCTGATTAACAATGTCTTTCGTGACATGCTAGGCTGGTGGCCGTTGGCATATTTGGATTACATTTTGATCTACTCTGGTCCCAAGAAGACCATGTTAGTCATCTTAGGGTGGTGCTTAACAGACAGTTCGAACACCAGCTAGTCTGTGAGCTGGAGAAATGTGCCCGCCATCAAAGCTCCACCCCCTTCTTCGGCTTCATTAACTCTTTGTGGCAATGATCGGACCGACAGTGCATATCGGCGTGTTTGGGTTCCTTTATTTTGTTCAACAGCTCTTTTAGGCACAACTCGAGCCAGGAGTCTGCTCGTCTCGCAGCGTCCTCCACTGCACACACACAGTTTCTGCCAACACTATATATAAGGAGAGAGTCACTAGTCTCACCGCACCACCCCTCCACTGCCAGCAGGCCAGAGACCACCCCCCTGCCACACTCTTCTATAGTTTACCCATGGATTCGCAGAAGGTTCAAGCTGTTGCTCAGTGGCTGCAACCAACTAGCCTCAAACAGCTGCAGGGGTTTCATTAACTTCTATCGGTGCTTTTGTGACATGTTCTATTTTCTTATTGACATTTCTTCCCAGGAGGCTGTGGGAAAATGGCGCACGTCACCCGAATGACTACTTCTTCCGTCTGAGAGTGATTGTGAGAAATTCTCTGTCTATCTTGGACTTAACTGGATTGTCATTCACTGGCAATGCTACACACCAGTCACCATGAGCTCCAGGCCTGTCTGTTTTTGTGATTTCAGAGTCTGTCACAGCTCCTAAGAATGGTGCTGTAACGGTCGCAAGGTAATGTGAAGGGGACCAGATGGGAGAAAACAACCACACGAGCCTTCAAACGCCTTTCAGAGCTGTGAATATGTTTGTCTTAAACAAATACAGAGGTTTAACACTCTCAACAGCGACACATCTAAAGACGAACAACCCAGCCTCTCAAAAAAACCTCCTTAAATAGATGCCGGTCATACCACCACCAATAAAAGACTTCCCCCCGACACGGCCCAGCTACAAAAAACCTATACGGTGAAATACTTCAGTTATTCTAACACACCTCACACATATCTGATCACAAACACACTCCAGCTAAATAATATACAAACTAACTAAATCCAATCAAACTGAAAGTTCAGCTGGGAAAGGCTCCAGCACCCCCACAACCCTGACAAGGATAAGTGGAGGAGAAGGGATAGATGGCTGGAAAATTAACTGATCCAGTGTCTGTGACCAGGATGGAAACTGCATTGTTCTTCCTCATCCCGAGGTTGTTGTCACACCTGCACTGCAGGTAAACTGCCTGGCTTAGTATGAAGGATATCTCTGATTAACTGAAAAAGAGACATCAGTGCACAAAACTTCAGATGGCAAGTTTTCAAGGCTGCCAAAAACATCCTCATACTCAGCGTGACTGATTAGTATGATCAGAAACTGCCAAAAGAACAGAGTCGAACTCTGTCCGGTTGTAATACAAGACATTTACTGCCAAGCAGTCCTGATTTGATAAACGAACATCACACCCTCAGTATATTCCTCTATGTCCACACAGTCCCCAGATGTTGTCTGAAAATGCTCCATGGTGTGCACTCCAAGCAGCCCATAGCATTGGAACAGCCTCCTGTGCCCACACTACAACGTCCACGACCACAGGCGGCTCTTTTCTCACTCTGGGCGTGTACACTGTGTTCATCAGCAAAGTGAGATGGTTGGAGCTTCCAGTGTGAGGTAAGGGGGCTGCAGTGTATTCATTGTTGATATTTATGAGTCCCTCTGTTTGCACACATAACACGCTGTTGCATGTTGAGAGCAAACAGACGTAAGCCTTGTTGAAACTCCTTGCAAAGATGTGAAATGCATCTGTGATTTGAGGACAGTGCTGTAGTTCTCTCATCGCCTGCTTTACATCTGGACTCGGCAGAATTTGCACTGCGGTAATGATGCTTTGTCATAGCTCGCGTGGTAGACAGAAAGGCCAGCATTTCACAGTCATCAATTCCACATCAGGAGACCAGGAGATGCCAGCAAATCAAAATATTTCCATAAAAGATGACCAAAAGAAGAATTGACTTTATGTACACTAAGCTTGGATACAGTAAACACATTGATGAACGGAGCAGAAACACAGGCTCTATGTTTGCTGCTTAGCAGACTGACCAGCAGTGCACTCAGCTTTAGGCAGACTTTACTTGATGTATCACTCCTCCACCTTATCCTGGTGGAAGAGTTTGTGTGACCGATTGATCCTTGGCTCTTTGTTATTGATAGAAATTCACCCCCGGTTGAGTTCGAACAGACTTGCATCGACTGGTTCAGTGCTTGTATGTTGGGGTTTACTCCAGTGAATGAAGGGGTCACTTTCCTGGTATTTGACTTGAGCACAGGTTCTGACTGTTGTCTGCACTTTAGATGCTAAACTTGACTTGTGTTCGGTTGTTGGAAGGAGCTTTGCAGTTTTGAAAGTCAAACTGATGTTAGTTTGGAGAACCAATGAAACCCCGGAACAATCTTAAGCATCTGGCTGTCAGCGTGAAACCGTTTGGACAAAGCCATCACCTTGATGCATCATCCAGGTAAGTAAATCCCAAAGAGTTGATTCTGTTCATCTGGATGTTTTCAGTGGGAGAAACATTTTGTCACTCATCCAAGTTCTTCAGTCTCAGCTGACTGCAGGTTTCCAACCTTACAAACAGGACATTTGCACAATGACTGAAACCAGCGCAGTGAAAGAACAACGGGCTGAGAGGTCAGCTCATCATGAATATGCAAATTTCCATGACCTTTGATCAACAACCACTGATCAAAGCTCACAGCATTGTAAGCTGGTGACAGATGTACCCTTAGGCCCCCTCCTCGATTCAGAGATGGTCTTTCCTTTTTCACGTAAATGGCCTCCTTGACTCCGCCCTCATTTCTCCCACTGAAAACGTTACGTCCAGATGAACAGAATCAACTTTTTGGGACAAAGCCACCACTTCTGTCTGATTCACAGCTGAAGAATGAGGCTGCTCAGCATTGCCCTGTCACACCTGTCCGGCAGGTAAATGTATCAGTTTGAAGGATATTTGGTGATTTCCTGAAAGAGGGGAAACATCAGGGGAAGCCCTCCAGAAAAATCAAAAGCTTCCTCGTTGTCAGTGTGACTGACTATTTAGCTTCTAACACCAATTTCAAACACCTGTGTAGACACCTGTGGGTGTGAGTGCTCGTGTTTATAAGGTTTCTCCATTCGAGTTTTTACAGTAGGTAGGTGCAGGGAGCCACAGCCCTGCCCCCCAGGACATGAAGCATGCATAGAGGAGGCCCCACACATCTAGAGCCCCCCACAGCCTCAGGAGGACCACCACAGGGGCAATCACAGCACCCACTCAGAAAAGAGCAAAGGAGAGCCCAGCAGCCATGGTGCCGAAGCCACTGGAGGCTGTAGCAACGAGGCTACGCAAGAGAAACGAGCACTGGCACAGACCCCCACCCCTGAAGCCCTGCTACATTAGGCTGCCAGAAAAACACCACCCAAGAGCTACCAGACCCCATCCAGGTCAGTGCGACACCACACACCCCAAGCCCATTAACCCCCCCCCCCCAATATCAACTACAAAAAGCAAAGGTACGGCAAAACTATGGTGATGGAGACTAATATGGTAAATGGCCTGTATTTATATAGCGCTTTACACATCCACACACTGGTGATGGCAGCTACATTGTAGCCACAGCCGCCCTGGGGCGCACTGACAGAGGCGAGGCTGCCGGACACTGGCGCCACCGGGCCCTCTGACCACCACCAGTAGGCAACGGGTGAAGCGTCTCACCCAAGGACACAACGACCGAGACTGTCCGAGCTGGGGCTCGAACCGGCAACCTTCTGATTACAAGGCGAACGCCCAACTCTTGAGCCACGATCGCCCCATATTAATAAATTGATTACAACAAACAATAATTGTCACTGAACTCTTTTTATTTACAGGCATTTTTAACATGTATGAACATAACACGAACAATTTTACATGGATATTTATTTGATGAGAAGAAAGTAAATAACAATAACTATAAAACAAGAGTATTTATAATGCATCAACAACAATCCAGCCTGGGATCCTCCCGGTTAAAAACACGGTCCAGGACTGGACACTCAGGCTAATCCTGCAGGGTCTGGTTCAGGAAAAGGTGGCGAACAACACAAACAGTTTTAGTAGAAAGGTGTGATTCCAATTAGTTGAAGAGATCAAAGCATTATTCAGATTATTAAGCTTAAGTAAAATATACTAATACGCTGTGAAAAGACTTAAATGTTATAGACTTCATCTGTGTAAACAAGCTTTTTTGTGAACTCTAAAATAAGCCTGTTTCTCCAAGAGGAGCGTCAGTAACCATCAGCATTTGTTCAGGAGGGAGACAAGCCGAGGACAAGCTCTTCAACCCCGGACCTGGGCCTGCTCAAGGTCACCAGGGATTGGCAGATGCAAGTGGACTTGGATCAGAGGATCATTTTTACCACAGAGATCATAACAACTACTCTGCGACCAGACCTCGTCTTTGGGTCTAACTCCCAAAAACTTGTGTACGTCATTGGGCTGACAGTACCATCGGTGTGTGGTTCTCCAGCTGGTCCACGTAGGACGGGTCCTTCAAAGGCCGGGTAGGTACATCTACAAAAAAATGTAATAAAAGGCAGGCTTAACTCTGAGGATGGTGGTCTGGAATAAAAGACAGGAACAAAGTGGTTCTGAAAATATTTATTTTTATTTTCATTGTTACCTCAGTATTGGTATGGAAATCCAGTAGAGGAATTGAATGGGGTAAAGTGTTTTGGGGAAAACATTTAAAAATTCAATGTATTTTTTGGGAGAAAATGGCTGTAGGGTTAAAGGCCCTTGTGAGTGTTTCAAAAGTATTTGAACTTGTGCGGGAAAATTGACGCCAATAAAATTAATGAGTGCTCACTGTAATTAAAATCCCTTAATCTAAGAAGATTCTGTGCTAGCACATGTGCTTAAAGCTGTTATCATAATTAGCAGCAAAGTGAGGTAAATGTATGTCTTTTGTTCGTTGTTGTTCTTTGCTGTGTCTTTCTGCCTTTTTCTTTGCCTAAAGACTTCACACAACCTCCGGTAAACTGAAAGTGAGTGCTAGAGCACAGAAGAAAAGAGAAGTGGTAGTAATCTCGGGTCTATTCAGCAGAGTGCGACACCGTGTGTGCAAAAGAGGGTATTACAACTAAGAAGGGGAAAAAAGGACTGAGTGATTTACATTCTGGAATAATAAAAGCTTGAATAAACAGTGTTTATCGTGCCGCTTTTAGACTAGTGAATATGTTTTATTCTTTATCTCAAAATGCCCATAAAAGACCCGGAAGAACGTCTGAGGAAATCTTACTCTGATGATCAGAGGTATGAGCCAGTTACCATTCCGAGTGATATGCCACCTATCCAGGCACCTGAACACCAAATGGACATAAGACCACCAACATGGAGTGAAGTGGAGAAGGTAGTGAAGCAGGCAAGAGCAGCATTGGCTCCAGGACCTAATGGCATCTCATGTAGGCTTTATAAAAACACCCCACGAGTGCTCAAATACCTGTGGAAGCTGATGAAGGTAGCGTGGCAGAAAGGAGTGATTCCAAGGGCTTTGCGAAGAGCAGAAGGTATTCTGATCCCTAAGGAGAAGAACTCCTCATCCGTCAGCCAGTTTTGCCAGATCGTCCTGCTGAACATAGATGGAAAGATCTTCTTCAGTGTCTTGGCCCAAAGACTACTTTCCTGCAAAGACACAACTATGTTGACACATCAGTGCAGAAGGCCGGCATCCGGGGCTTCTCGGGATGTCTGGAGCATGCCAGCGTCATCTGGCACCAGATTCAAGCTACCAAGAAAGAACAAAGAGCCCTTCACGTGGTCTTTTTAGACCTTGCCAACGTCTTTGGGTCAGTTCCACATGAGATCTTATGGATGGCCATCAACTATTTCAGCCTACCAAACCACATCACAGGACTGGTCAAGACCTACTTTCAGGATTTACAGTTTTGTGTGACAGCTGAGAACACCACCACAGCCTGGCAGCACCTGGGAATCAGAGTTATGGCAGGCTGCACGATTTCCCCTCTGGCATTTATCACGGCAATGGAGTTGGTCATGCGGGCATCTCGGCGGGTAGAGGGAGGTGAGAGACTCTTCTCTTTTTCCTGTAGCCGAGATGGGAATTCGGGAGGAGGAGACGAGAACGGCATGGAGAGATGCACGAGGGTTATCATAATGCAAGTGAGAGACTCAGCTAGTGTTTACTGAGCTTCACTAGCACAAAAGAGTGTGTGAGTAGAAAGTAACAGTGTGAACGCTTAGCAACAGAGTGTCAGTGAAGTAACTCTTTCCAACGGTTGCACCACCGCGGAGAGAACCTTTCCAGCTGCGACCGCTGAGGCTCAAGGTTAGCACGGACTGCTTGGCTGCGCGATGGAAGCAGCTATTATGCACGGTCAGAGAGCTGTACAGTGACTGGCTAACGCGCCGCAGCAGAGGCAGCATTGTGTCCGCAGGGAGAGCGCAGATTGGACTCTGTGTGGGACTGGTGAGCAGCGACTTACCGAGGCACTGAACTGTAAGTTAGACTTTTTGTGCCAAGGAGAGGAGGAGTTTCGCCATTGCACCGTGTGAGCGACAAACAGGTCTGCAACAACTGTGAATGTGAGTGTGTGGGAGTATTGTGTTTTTAGTGTATTCATATAACATATTTGGGATGATGTATTTGTGAAATAACCACCAAGAGGTGACAACTTGAGTTTGAGTCATTTAATATCCTTTCAAAGAGACTTCTTTCATTTCCAAAGTATATTTCATTTGCTTAAGGAACTGGAACATCATTTGAGTTCAAGAGTGTTTGTGTTGTACATTATTTTTCCTGCCCTTGCGTTCAGTAAACGTTCCCTTTTGATAAAGCATTAAAGCTTCAGCAGATGATGGACTGCTGACTCAGGAAGACTTAGCAGGTTGTAGTTTCTAAAACTCTCGGCCCCATGGCAGAGGAATATGAACCACCTCCTGAGAGTTTGGCCCAGAGAAGAATCTGTACAAACCATAAGGATCAGTTTTCACTGGGAGCGCGTCCTGAGGAAAGACAGCAAACAGTTAACCCAAATCAGAACCCTCGTGACCGTCTACACGAGGGTTCCCAGCAAACACTCATGTGGAGCCCCGGTGTGGGCACACCACCATTCAGCTGTGTTCTCCCAGTACACACACACTCTTAGTGTGGGCCGCCCTACTGGGGCTCCACATGTGTCTCATGGCTCAAGTCAGTGTTTTTTCTTCCTTCCTTATAAATTCTTCAGAAAGTGTGTGAAATACAAGAAGTAACACAGATGACCTCTGACACGAACGACTGCAGACTGCTGACACACTTGTACATAGACCACTGAAAATCCTTCACACACTCTAGATTTACCTGAGTGAAGTGGAGGGTTGGTCTGAAATGAAGATAAAATGTAATAAAGTATAACTTTAATCAAAAATATACAGTTGGTCTAAACGCAGTGGCAGCGTTTTTGTGCAGCACCACGCTGGATTTAAACTCACACTATCTGTTTTGCATCGACTGTTACAGCTGATGTTATGCACAGTCCCGTTGTCACAGGCTCAGAGGTACCTGGACAGCTTACAGATGTTTCCTCATTTTTCATAACAGACTACACAACGCCCTCGGCAGCTGGTCCAGTCTGTTCCTCAGAGCGAGGTGGTGAGCGGGGGTGGATGTACTGTTGTCTGTACTGTTCATACTTACTCACACTCGCTCTGAGATGAGAAGAAGGGAGGAACCATCAAGTGTCTGATGGTTCCTGATGGCTCTCTCACCTAGAGCCCCCTCTGCTGGACATCACTCACAGTGACGCTCCAAAGACTCTTATTATGTTATAGAGAGTTTGTCATATTTTATTCTGAAGGGCTTCCTGTTTATAATCCTGTTGTGTCTCACTGTATGAAATATATTAATCTGCTCAGTGCCATCAGTGTAAGGAAGTATTACCCAGTATGATTTGGATTATAGCTTGTACAGCACTTCAGGAGCACCTTTAGCATAGATTTGCACATCAATAACATTTGCACAACAGAGGTTTAATTATTTCTTTAACATTTAATGAGTATTTTACTCATTAGCAGGTAGCCTTTTGTTCCTGCACAGCTGCTCCTCATCAAGAAATGTGGTGGTTGTCTGTGAGGAGGAAAGAACTGTTACTGGGAGCAAATGAGGTCTACCATTAAGGAAAATGTGTGTGCACAGTCCAGAGCAGGGGTGTCGAACTCCAGGCCTCGAGGGCCGGTGTCCTGCAGAGTTTAGATCTCACCCTGGGTCAACACACCTGAATCAAATGATGAGTTCATTGGCAGCCTCTGGAGAACTTCGAGACATGTTGAGGAGGTCATTTAGCCATTTGAATCAGCTGTTTGGATCATGGACACCGGCCCTCGAGGCCTGGGGTTTGAGACCCCTGGTGCTCTCGTGCTTTCAAACTGACTCGTCACCACTGACCTGTGCTCGTGGTGCATTTGGATGTAATTAGAGTGAATTAGCAGGTTTATGACCCTGATGGCACCATAGTTCAGCAGCACTGAGAGTGTTGCTGAGGTCATCAGGTGAGCCTCTGTGATTGGATGAAACCAGAGGAGTTGCCTCGAGTTGGCTGTTGTGCAGGTGTAAGCTTCACGCTGGTTCGTTTGGTGTGTTCAGGGCTCATCTGCTTAATATATATGGGCAGTGTTGTGCTGCAGTAACCAGCAGGGGGCTCTGTGGGTTTATATTCTGGGATGCGCTCAGCCAGGGTGAGAGGTCAGGTCACAGCTGAAGCTGAGCTACCACCAGTAAAAACTTCACCTGACTGATGATAAGGTCTTCCTGCTGTCAGTGTGTGAGTCACTAACCTCGCACAGCTCCTCTCGATTGTTTACAAAACCTGTGCAGATCATAACCACTGATATTTGTGTCTGTGTCACATCAGGAGGTGAGTGGAGCCAAAGTGGCCAGCAGGTGTCACCGTGCAGACAGGTGTCTGCTCTGGATCATCCACAGAGCCTCACTCAGCTCTGCAGAGGATGCAAAAACCAAAATAATCTAACAGGAAGCGCAGAGGGCGGCCCGCCACGGCTCCTGGTCCCAGTCCCAGGATTTTGTGCTGTGGTGGCTCTTCAGTTCAATTCACTTTTATTTAAACAGCACCACAACAGCAGTCGCCTCAGGGGGCTTTAAAGGGTAAGACAAATTCTTACAATAACACAAAGAAAACAGAAAAACCCAACAATCATATGAAAGCTCTCCATGGCGTCGGCCCATCTTATCTCTCTGAGCTGCTACAGCCTCATACACCCAGCCGCTCTCTCAGGTCAGCTGATCAGCTGCTGCTGCATGTGCCCAGGACTGGCCGTAAAGTTAGAGGAGATCGTGCTTTTGCTGTAGCAGCTCCCAGACTGTGGAACGAGCTTCCTTTAGAGATTAGACGGGCCACTTCTTTACCTGCTTTTAAGTCACTCTTGAAAATCCACCTCTTGACCCTGACCTTTGACACCACGTGAGATGTTGGTTTTTAGTTTTATTTTAGTTGTTTTAGTTGATTCTATGCTGTTTTGTCTTGTTTTTCTTTTTAATATAGGGCTGTTTTAATTTTTTATGCACTATGTGTTTTATTTATTTATTTTTGCTGTTTTCTGTTATTCTATTGTTTTTAACTTATTTTCTGTACAGCACTTTGGTCCTGTGCTGGCTATTTTAAAGTGCTTTATAAATAAAATTGGATTGGATCCCCTATGAGCAGCACTTTGGCCACAGTGGGAAGGAAAAACTCCCTTTGAACAGGAAGAAACCTCCAGCAGAACCAGGCTCAGGGAGGGGCGGGGCCATCTGCTGTGATTGGTTGGGGTGAGAGAAGGAAGACAGGATAAAGACATGCTGTGGAAGAGAGACAGAGGTTAATAACAGATATGATTCAATGCAGAGAGGTCTGTTAACACATAGTGAGTGTCCAAATTCATGGGCTGCGTCCTCCTGAGGCCGCATTTGTAGACCAATTACGTCACAGCGACGCGACGAAGCCTGTCCCAATTCAATGTCTGTTACCCACCAGCTAGCCGGGAGGTCAAGGGTCACCAGAGCCGGCGAGAGCAGCGGACTCCCGGCAAATCGTTTTCAAACCCCCGCGGTCTTTCGCTACTCAGGTTAAATGTAATATATACGTCACTTAAAAAGTTAATGTTATTGTTTGGCTTTTTTCAGTGTTTTGTTTGTTCGTGAGTAAATCGGTTTGGCTGAGATTAAAGTTATTAGATTAGATAAGATAAAACTTTATTAATCCATCGGGTGGGTTCCTCCTTTGTTTTCACACAGCTGACTAAACGTCAAACAGAAAACTGATTAAACAGAAGTGTGAGACGGTCGAGAGTTTACGCCAGTGTCCTGTTATATTTTAGATAGCAAGGAGCAGACAGCGAGTTTATTAAACTCCACCGAGACAGCGCTGACGCAGATCTGAAGGCTAGACCGTCACATTTCACAGCCTCGCACTTCCGGCCTTCTCGGCCTTCGGAGGACCCGGCCCACGTAGACCGCGAAGGCCGGGCCTCAGGAGGATGCAGCCCATGATGAATTTGGACACAGCTATTGTGATTAAAGAAGAAACCCCCAGTGCATCATGGGAATCCCCGGCAGCCTACGTCTATTGCAGCATAACTAAGGGAGGATTCAGGGTCACCTGGTCCAGCCCTAACTATATGCTTTAGCAAAAAGGAAAGTTTGAAGCCTAATCTTGAAAGTAGAGATAGTGTCTGTCTCCTGAATCCAAACTGGACCTCGAGCGTTTCTTGTCTTTGTCTTCTTGTCTCAGTGTTGTCTCTTGGTTATTTCCTGTTTTAAGGTCCTTTTCCAAATCCCATTTCTTGGTGATACTGATGATAAATACTGTCAGCTGGGATTCTCTGGGGTAAATCTGTCTTTCTGTGTCACAGTGAATGAGTCTCGATGTCTCGATCCCGTCTCCCCTTTGTTCTCATCTTGCATTTCATCATCTGAGCCTCTTCGTTCAGCATCGATCACACTCTAAGATCAGCCTCTTGGCACTTAATGACATCAGCGAGAAGCGAGGCTGCCATATCGCGCCATCGGCCCCTCTGACCATCACCAGTAGGCAACGGGTCAAGTGTCTTGCCCAAGGACACAACGAGCGAGACTGTCCGAGCCGGGGCTTGAACCGGCAACCTTCCGATTACAAGACGAACTGCCAACTCTTGAGCCACGATCGCCCCATTGTATATGAGCTTTGGGTTATTAATATTATATGCAATTGACTCCTGCTCATCAGTGATTGAGGGGGAATATTCAATTCAATTCAATTTTATTTATATAGCGCCAAATCACAACATAAGTCGCCTCAAGGCGCTTCATAGATACAGAGAAAAAAACCCAACAATCATATGACCCCCTATGAGCAAGCATAATTTAATTTAAAGGCCTTTGAAGGACGGAGCGTAACAACAAGTCTGATCATTAACGGATGATAAGTAATTGCAGAGACGTAACTGCGAGCTGTGATGTATCAGCCGAGGCGCCTGCACAGCAGGACGGGCCGAGCTCAGGTACAAAATCTGCTGACAGTGAAACATTTGGTGTGCAGTACACAACACTGCAGTCTTACTGTGTGTCTATTAATGACGAGGAGAAGGAATCTGATGCTTTGTCATGTCTAACATCTTTCATTCAAATACAGTGAAAATGACTCACCTATAAATACTCACATATACAGATTAAGCCTGTTTATTCCAGCGTCTTTGCACCATAAACATAAATATGCTGTCTTACACGATCAGTGAAGCTGATTTGATTCTAGGATCAGGTTCAGATGTAATCAAATACATTTTTGGTTGTTAGTGTCTGAGCGGCGCCGCGATAACGGAGAAATGCAGAACATGCTACACGTATGTGTAGGTTTCAGGTGCTCGTGTCCCTGTTTAAAGCACAAAAGCTGCTGATATACGGCCCTGAAGGTTGTTTGTAACAAGGTTCCAAGCAGAGCTTCAACATGCAGAACCGGGAGTGAGACACAACATGCAGTTTATTGAAAACAACCATGAAACCGGCTGGTTTACAGCTGATCCAAAGTTTGGGACCACACGTCCAAAAGACCGGTGAAACAAATCAAAGTTCAGTAACGAGTCGCTCCACTGTTATTGCTGATCGCGTCAAAAGTTCAGTGCGGCATGACTGCAAGTGTTTGCATGAGGTGAGTGGGAACAGACGGCTGCACGAAGGGCATCTACTGTCTGGAGCGGCTGTCCATTTTTGTAAACTTGCCATCCATCCCCAGGTTCTCAGTAGTGACGGTGCTGTGAGAGACCATGCTTATGCAGTTCAACAACCCAACCGCGTTCAAAAAGGGAAAATTTGTTTGCCTTTGCCATCAGAACGTCCTGACTGTGACTACCTGACAGGAAATGACAGTGAATCCACATTTGTGCCTAGATTTGTCCTTTTAAAGGCATGTGGGCCGAAACGTTTGATCAGCTGTAAAACAGCCCATTGCAGTTTGTGTTGTTTTCAATAAACTGCATGCTCAAATGTTTGAAGCGAGAACGTTACAGGAAGAACGTTACAGCGAGAACGTTACAGCGAGAATTTTACAGGAAGAACATTACAGCGACAACATTACAGCGAGAACGTTAAAGCGAGAACGTTACAGGAAGAACGTTACAGCGAGAACGTTACAGCGAAAATGTTACAGCGAGAACGTTAAAGCGAGAGCGTTACAGGGAGAACGTTACAAGGAGAACTTTAAAGCGAGAACGTTACAGGGAGAACATTACAGCGAGAACGTTAAAGCGAGAGCGTTACAGGGAGAACGTTACAGCGAGAACGTTACAGTAAGAACATTACAGCGAGAGCGTTACAGGGAGAACGTTACAGCGAGAACTTTAAAGCGGGAACATTACAGCGAGAACGTTACAGCGAGAACGTTACAGGGAGAACTTTAAAGCAAGAACATTAAAGCGAGAACGTTAAAGCGAGAACGTTACGGGGAAAACGTTACAACGAGAACGTTACAGGGAGAACGTTACAGCGAGAGCGTTACAGCGAGAACGGTACAACGAGAACGTTACAGGGAGAACGTTACAGCGAGAGCGTTACAGCGAGAGCGTTACAGCGAGAACGTTACAGGGAGAACGTTACAGCGAGAGCGTTACAGCGAGAACGTTACAGGGAGAGCGTTACAGCGAGAGCGTTACAGCGAGAACGTTACAGCGAGAGCGTTACAGCGAGAACGTTACAGGGAGAACGTTACAGGGAGAGCGTTACAGGGAGAGCGTTACAGGGAGAACGTTACAGGGAGAACGTTACAGGGAGGGCATTACAGCGAGAACGTTACAGCGAGAGCGTTACAGCGAGAACGTTACAGGGAGAACGTTACAGCGAGAACGTTACAGGGAGAACGTTACAGCGAGAACGTTACAGCGAGAACGTTACAGGGAGAACGTTACAGGGAGGGCATTAACGAGTCTCTCACTGTGTCTGAAACAGGAACAGTTACTCCTGCTTTTACTTCCTCACACCTGAGAAAATCAGCCCTGACTCACCTGCAGCGAGGCCTCACGCTGCACTAAGTTCACTTTGAACTCTTCCTGTCACATCTGTCTGTAACCTGCAGCTGTCGGAGCACCGCCCACTGGAAGGAATCCAGCCTCAGGAGGTCATGCTGCTGATAGATGAAGCTGAAGAGACACCTGTGCAGGTGTGCTCTTACTCATTTCTATCAATGTGTTTCATCTGCTCATCATACTCTGAACATACACAGACCCCCTTCCCCCAACACACACACACACAACACTTGTTCACCTCTATAAACGGGATCATGTCCGCGTGCTGATAATCTGCTGATGTGGAACGAAGAGTTTGTGACTGCAGAGCCTGATTATCAGTTTGTTCTGCTGCAGACGTCAGCAGAAGGCGGGGGGGCTTTATCACATCTAATGGCGTCATGCATTCACACTGTCAGCTTAACACAGGGACCCTCAGCTGGAAGATGGCCCCGGCCTCTATATGCAGGTAAAGGAGACCTGTTACCTGCTCTGCCCTGTTCTTTTTTATTATTATTATCTCTTTTATTGGGACAGCTGTTGAATATAACAGTAGTATGTCTTTTTACACTTTCTTTGCTGTCACATTTTAACTTATAATTGAAAAATAAAGAAGAAAGAAAAAGAAGAGAAAAGGAAAAAAAAAAAAACTAGGGTTAGGAGGCAGCAGGGCAGGTAGGTTTACATAATACTCAGGGTTGTAACATCAGCTCTGCCCTGTTCTGAGCTGACATCTGTCCCAAAGGAGCCCTGGGAGTTTACCCAGAATGCACTTTGTTTGGTTTCCTACAGTGAGTGATCAGAAACGGATCAAACACTGATGCATCATCACAGAACAGAACCGGACTCTGCTGAATCTGGGGTCAGGGCTTAAAGGAGTGATCCAGCACTAAGGTGCTCAGACATTCACACCTGTAAAAGGCGGCAGGTGACCCCGATGTCCTTCCTCTGGCATTTGGTCACGCTTAAAGCCAGCTGAACTTTTCATGGCAGTGAAGGATGAACACGTCACTGAAGTATGAATGAGACGCAGAGAGGTGAGTCCGGAGGCCCCGCCCCCTCCGCAGGGCTGTTTAATAGGGCCGCAGAGAGGCGAGCGGACAGACTGCAGGCGGGCTCCGAGCGTCCTCTCGCTTTGCCGTCGTTACTGAAGTCTGAGAGAACCAGAGATGCTGCCGGTGAACGGGACGGACTTCCGGCTGTCCGAGTACAGCTTCGAGCGGCGCTTCGACGAGCGGGGAGCGATCGAGTGGATGCAGGCCAACTGGTGAGTCCCGCTTCAGCTTCGGACCAAAACCCCGAGACGGTCCCGGCAAGTTTCTCCGGGACCGGACGCGTCATCTCGAAAAACGGCAAAATTAAATTAAATCAATTAAATTAAATGAGAATCCATCCTGTTGATTGTCATGTAAAAGGTTCGACTTTGTAAAGTTATTGCGTTTTTAAAGGTGCTCTTCGTTTTACTGGGACACTCGGGGTACAGCCTTGGTTTCGGGATACACCCAGGAATCCCCCCGATCCGGTGTTGTGCCAAAAAGTGATTTCCAATGTTTCTGTGTATTTTTTATGTGTAATATCTTTACGTATGTTGGTAAATAGACTTCGGTGAACAGGGTTTACAAAGGGGTTATATAGAGAATTAAAACAATATCTGTTTTTCAAGTATCTTTACAACTCTCTGCTATTGTACTTACATTATAACCAATCCGGTCCTTTATCCCCACTTAAAATATTTTTACAGAACTATTGTAATATTTGCTGCCATTTCTGCTGTCCTCTTGGCCAACTTACTCTTACAAAAGACATGTTTAATGTTAATGAGATTTTTTTTTAACTGTTTAAATAAAGGTTATATAAAAGTCGCTGCCAAAAACTGATTGCGGCTTCTACCTTGTTACACGAATGTTGTTTGTGGCTCAAGATGACTTTATGTCATCCATGAGGGATGCATTTGACATATGTTTCACATATTATAGCCCAACAAGTTACTTATAGCAGTTTAAATACGAGCAATCAGTTTTTGGCAAATACCGGAAATCAGTTTTTGGCAGACAATCACTTTTTGGCACAACACCTGTTCACCAAAAGTGTCTCACCTGTCCGGTAGCGGCACGTACCGGGAGGACCAGCTCTGTGTCGGTAGAGAGCGTGATTTGTGTGCCGTGATAGCGGGATAGATGGGGCGGTGTGGGTTTTTCACGACACTCGGACTCATTCAGTTTAAAAGCCGCTTTAAGCGCAGACCGGGAGGAACCGCAGAAACGAACTGTTTTTGAACGGGGTTTGGTGGGGCGCACGCACGGATACTTTCTCCGGGTACACACCTGCCGAGAAACTTCCAGAGCCTTACGTAAGGACGTGTGGTCAGTGGCACACGCAGGTGTACCGCAGGTGAGCTGCTTGGCCAGTGACGTCACGGTTGTATTTGCTTTCGTCCCGCCCTGCCGAGCCCTCCGCGAGCGACGCGCATGATGCGACGTGAAATATTTGACTTGCTCATAACTGTGATAGGAACACACTCGGTGATGTGCGCATGCGCCAGCTGCTGTATTTAAAACTTATGTAACCTTCAGGCTCGTGAGGAAACTCTGCTGCCACCAAAACAAATGATGTTTTCCCCTGAATCCAAAAAAGCTCCGGACTAAACGAGTGTTTGCTCCTGCAGGAAGAGCTCGTTCGTGTTCTGCGCGCTGTACGTCGCCCTGGTCTTTGGAGGGCAGCACTACATGAAGACACGCCCCAAGCTCAACCTGCGCCGGCCGCTCATCCTCTGGTCACTGAGCCTCGCCATCTTCAGGTAACACTCCTCACACGTGCACACACTCACACGCACTCCACGGACAGCGGGACTCGTTCCTTGCTCTGTGATTGGTCACCTTCACAGAGTTAACCACGCATAAGTGACACCTAAAACGAGACGTTCAGCCACGCTGTGATGGTCTGAAGCTCCTCCCACTACATCACCATAAAAGAGCTGTCAGTGTCGATCGTGGCGGGACTCAGTCCTCTCAGTGATGTCACTGATCACACCGTCAGGCTACAAATGAACGAAACTCTCAAAGCAGTGAATCCCGGGTGGGCGGGGCATGCACGCGCTTGTACGGTGTTTTCAACAAAGGAGAAAATTCCTTCAGTCTCGTAGAGACGCTGCAGAGTGAAACACTGACAGTCTCCATGGTAACCACAGGCATGCTTTGCATTCCATTCTTGCTGAATCAACACTTGTGCACAGCCAGCATGCTGTCCCCGTGGTAACCTGCTCCAGAGGTACCTGCGGCTCAGGTGTGTTTGTTTTTTCACCTGTGTGAGAACAATAGAGATGTGGGCGGAGTCATGGCCGCTGTCAGGAAACATGAAGCTGCTGTAAACACAAAGATTAAAATCAGCAGAATGAACCTTTAAAAGGAGCCTCACGTCCTCACAGACACACAACAGTTTGCTTTCCTGGGTTAGGGTTGACCTACTGCTTTAGCTATAAGCTTACATAACCATGACCATGACCCAATTATGACCCTAAAACCACAGTTTGTGAAAAATGATTCTGGTCCCTACCAGGATAGTAAGAACCAAAACGCACACAGACACACAAACGCACACACGCTGAGGGCGTCTTCAGGGTAGTGCTGCTCTGAGTGGCCACGCCGTGTTTCTGCTCGTGTCCTTGTTTCTGTGCTCTGATGGATTTGTTTCTGGTTCTCTGCAGCATCATCGGGGCGATCCGGACCGGTCCCTACATGTTCCACATCCTGAGCTCCAGCGGCTTCAGACAGTCCATCTGTGACCGGAGCTTCTACAACGGCCCGGTCAGCAAGTTCTGGGCGTACGCCTTCGTCCTCAGCAAGGCTCCAGAGCTCGGTCAGTGCGTTAGCTTTTATAGCCTTGTAGCGGCGCCGAGATGAAACGTGTGACTAACGTGAGCTTTGTTTGCAGGCGACACGGCGTTCATCGTGCTGAGGAAGCAGAAGCTGCTCTTCCTGCACTGGTACCACCACATCACCGTGCTGCTCTACTCCTGGTACTCCTACAAAGACATGGTGGCCGGCGGCGGCTGGTTCATGACCATGAACTACACCGTGCACGCGCTCATGTACAGCTACTACGCGGCCCGTGCCGCCGGGCTGCGCGTGCCCCGCCCCTTTGCCGTGCTGATCACCAGCGCTCAGATCGCTCAGATGGCGATGGGCATGGCGGTGAGCGCGTTGGTGTACCGCTGGATGCAGCAGGGAGACTGCCCCTCCAGCCTGGACAACATCGTCTGGGCCGCCCTCATGTACTTCAGCTACCTGCTGCTCTTCTCCAACTTCTTCTACCAGACGTACCTGCGCCCCGACGCCAAGACCACCAAAACCCAGTAAAACCAGCAGAACCAGCCAGGAGGTTAAAAACTGAAGCTGCTAGAACATGACCTTTACTTTTTTTCTTTTTTTTTTTTTACCAGTTTTTACTGGACAGGATGGAAAAACCTGTGAACGACACTGTGAGGGGGCGGGGCCAACACACAGCTACACATAACTTCATAGTTTATCTGCCCTTTGATGCTTTCCGTGTTTCAGTGATGATGAGGGCTGGTTTCAGCCTCCTCTTCAGTCATCAGGCTGGAATGTCCCCCGAGCACTGATCCAGCCTCTCCCAGCATTCCTCCTCGCACTGGTTCCACTGGTTCCACCTGCTCACCACACCTGCCCTCGCTCATCCGGGTGGAGCACAGACGGTTTCTTTCACTCACTGCATGTTTGAAGCTTCATGAATCCTCACAGAGTTCCTGGTTTGTGACACACGAGCTTGGAGAGGAGGATGCTGGGAGATTTTCAGGGTCAGATGAAGATGAAGAGGAGCATCAAGCTGGCGAGCTGCAGATTCAGAAAACCAGGTTTCCTGCTTTCACATGACACGCGGCGTTTAAAGACGTCCTGGTGTCTTCCTCTGTTTGCTGATGTAAGAGCAGTAATTTGCTCTGATTGGTCCATCTCGGTGACACTGGGCAGCGCTGGGCTCTCTGTAACGGAGGGAAACTGCAGGAGGTCCTTAACCTCAGCTCCCTTTAAACTCAAGTTCTGACCTCACTTCCTGTGGCGTTTACATACGTGAACACGTGATCAGGAGGTTTTTCCATCCTTTCTCATTTCACTTTTCCTTCGTCCGCTGACAAACAGAAGAACCCCTCCATTTTTAAAATCTATTTATTGATCATTTTGTTTACCTGACCTATGAAGGCACCTGATTGGCTGCTGGAGACGTCTGACACTTCCTGTGACGTTTACCTGTTTGAGTGTCGGGATGAACGTTGATGACGGTTTACAGAGACGTCTTCCTGTGTCTGCAGTCGCTGTACGGCTTTTTATAGAATTCTGTTCTTTGTTATTTTCTATTTTTTTTTCTTGACTAAAACATTTATTTATTGTACTGATGAAAACGAATAAAGATGCACTTTTTACGTTTGTACATCATGTTCTCACCTGGACGACCTTTGACCTGCTCTGTGCTGAAAATCAGCTGATTTCTGAGATTTGATTCACAGGAAAATATGTTTTGGTCCCAAAAGTTCCCACAGAGGAGCTCGAACACTAAATCACTTAATGAGAAACCTCAAAGATGATTTCATCTCATCTCAGCGTCATTCGTACGAAGAGCTGCGTGAAAGTGTTCTTCAGTCGTTTCCTGAGACGTCAGCATCGCCGCAGCAGGAGCGGCGTCTCAGTCCAACGCCATCAGGTCTGATGGGATCTCTGCGCACGAGCGAATCCTCGGCTGCAGCGTACGAGCCATCAAATTCAGATCCAATTTATTCATAAGTTTTCCTAAAGTACTGAACAAAAAACAGATAAATGGTAAAACTGCTCACATAAAATAAAAAGAGCACATCTACTCACAGCGCTCCAAACGCGGTGGGGAAAAGATGTTTTCAAAAGAGACTTAAAAGCAGGAAGTGTGTCATATACTTAAAGTTTGGGCGCCGCAACTGAAAAAGCTTTTTTCCCCATAAAGTTCAACCTGGATTTTGGAACAACCAAAAGCAGCTGGTCGGCCTGCGAGGGAACACGGGGCTGGAGTACATCAGAAAGGGATGGAGGCATTTATAAGCCAACGTTAGGCCTTTGAAATGAATTCTGTGATAAACAGGAAGTTGATGAAGGAGGACAGGATAGTACCACCCATATGGAAAAGATATATATAAATCTTATAAAGTTTGTATCTGTCTTGTGTGAAACTTGTATGAAAAGCATATAAGTGTGAAAACAGATATAAGATCCCTTGAAAAATTATATAATGAAACTTGTATGTTTTGGATACTTACTAAAACAATGTATGAAAGTAATGAGAAAGTGGCCACTTTCATGAGTAAATCATGTAAGTTTTTACTATTTCTTTTCCGTATGGGCAGTTAAGAGACGGGCGCTTGGCTGTAAAGTGCGTTACAATAGTCAAGCCGAGTTTCTCCAAGCTGCGCCCCGACAAAACTGCCTTAACTGCAAAACGCTTTTTGGCAACACAGAAGTGATCTGTTTGTTAAATTTAAGCTCCGAGTGATGTGTCCCAGATTTGGGACGCGCTGTTTGATGAGTGACCCAAGCCAACCATAATTAATAAGCGGGCTGCGTGAGGTATTATTAGGCCTGATATATTACCTCTGTTTTGCTTTCATGGAAGCTCAAACAGGTCCTTCCTGCTGGGAGGAATACTGCTGCCTAATAGCTGAGGCTCCAATCGAGGGAAAACCCTCTTTAGAGAGCCGTGCAGGGATAAGCAGCTCTCTGATGGACACCCGGCTGCTTTACGAGGAAACCAGGCAGCACTGTGTGGTAAACACTGCCCCCTGTTGGTGAGGAACACACTTCAATTTTCACTCTGCTCACAAACTAGGAACCAAAGTGTTTCCTACTGTTGGACCACATGTTCTGAACATAATCACTACCATCCTCTTGTCAGGTCAAGTACTGAGTGAGTTTAAACATGCAGTTATCCATCCCCAACTTAAGAAACCAGGCTCACACACTTCCATTATGACTTCAGACCCACCTCTGAGCTTTAAGCCGTTTCACAGCGCAGAGACGGCTCTCATAAAGGTCGTGAACAACATTATGGTAGCAACGGACTGTGGTAAACATGCAGTGCTTGTTCTATTGGATATGACTGCTGCATTCGACACGGTGGATCACGACCTGCTGATCTCTCGATTACAGCATTGTGTAGGAATATCCTGCCGGGCACTTTCGTGGATAAAATCATATCTCTCAGGAGCTTTTGCGTTAAGTTGGGTTTGGCCTCATCCTCTCTGGTCCCTCTGCCATGGGGGGTACTGCAGGGATCTATTCTTGGGCCATTATTGTTTTCATTGTAGGGAGGGAGGGAGAGAGGGAGGGAGAGAGGGAGGGAGAGAGGGATATCGCTGCAGACGGTGAAGGCGCTGCGTGGAAAACAAATCCT
This sequence comes from Copadichromis virginalis, assembly GCF_057382275.1. Classification (NCBI taxonomy): domain Eukaryota; kingdom Metazoa; phylum Chordata; class Actinopteri; order Cichliformes; family Cichlidae; genus Copadichromis; species Copadichromis virginalis. The sequence goes on along the minus strand of NC_140630.1, from coordinate 1,954,111 downwards.
TTCTTTTGTCCTGCCGCGTTTTGCCGCGGTGAGCCCGAGTGAAGACGGCACTGAAGCTTTGCTCTTTTCCTAGAGTGTCTTCCCCATTTGGGGTTATGTGTGAGTTGTCGTCCCTTTTTAATGTGCGTGTTGTGTCGATTTGTTATTAAACGCTTCCCCGGTTCCCCTGTCTCACGGGCAATCATACAGTTTTATCGTTTTCAATAAAGTAAAGTTTTTAATTGTTTTTAGGTGCAGCTGTTATACTGTTACTTTTATTTTGTATTAAAAATTAAACCCTTTGTGCGCCTACGGCTCTGTCCTATTTTAAATAGGTACCTACACGGGTCACAAGAGCATCGTTTCTAATTTTGATTGAAACTGTCAGAGAAAACGGAGCCTCGAGCAGCCAGGACATTAGTTTACAGAAGCTGTACCACGTCCAGCAGAGACTGGACAGTATAGATGGAAAACAAACATGGCAGCAGTTTATCTCAGTCAGCGAGAGGAGCAGGCATGTGTTCGGCTGCTTCACATAGTGGACATTGAGTTGTGTCCATGTCTGTTGCTGTAACAGTAGTTCATGTTCAGAATAAAAGATCCCAGCTCACTGATCTGATCGGGGCAAGTGTTCCCTTAGTGCCAAAGTATAACAGATGTTGGTGTAGTATAAGTCCTGAAAGTCTTTTATTGTCATGACTATTTTTATTTTTGTATGATACCTGATTTATATGGAATATGGCTGAAGTAAACTTAGTCATTTGTTTAACACTAATTTAACGTTATATAATTCATCTCTAGTTTCTCTAACACGGGTCGCTGACGAAGGTGCTTCTGAGTGATCATCGGCATCCTGAGCAGCAAACAGAAGGTTTTGTTAATCTTGAGTTTAGTTTATTGAGTTGAACTCTTTTATTGGTCTGCCTGTTGAAGTTTTTTGGCTGTGTTGAATAGATTTTCATATTTTGGGGTCAATAAAATCCCTTTTTTTGAAGCAGCTGTGTCCTTTCTGCTCGGTCCCTGACGTTACCACGGTCCTGTTCATGCAGACGTCACGGAGCTCTCTTGATTATTTAATCAATTCACGAGTGAGGGGAGTGACTGGGCGAGCTCCACCCTCAGCTATGGTCCCTGAAGCGTGGCTGGGCTCCGCCTTAGAGATGGAGTCAGGACTTCACAGCGCCTCCCTGAGGGAGACAGCCTGCCGGGTTCAGCTCGCTGTTGGAGCTGGAGGAACAGCCCAGGTCTGAGAACGGGAACCTGGACGTTTATGTTTGGATCCAGTATCCAAAAATGGATTTTGAACCTCGTCTTTGGCCTCACTGCCAGATTTACACAGCAGATGGCTGCCCCTCGGTGGGACAGTATTGTAGGGTCTTTAACTTACAAACACCTGGGACTGTAAAAAAAAAAAAAACACTGAAAACATGGTTTTGTTTTCTCAACCATAAATAATCCAGAAATAAGAAGAAACAGACTGTGGACACTTTAAAAGCAGTGTGTTCACAGCTTTTCAAGAACATGTGGAAGCTGTGCTGCAGTTACAGGATCAGATGATAAAATGTGTCACACAGCCTTGGATAAGCACCGAATCATCATCCTCTCCAAACCAGTGATTTATTCCATGTACTGAACTAAAAACGAGCATCAACAATATTTAACCATGCTTCCAAATGGATGTTCAGGTGTTCAGGTGCAAACAAACCTGACGCTCACCTGCTGTCAGATATCCGCGCTCTCACCCAAAGATAGGAAGCGACAAGAACACGAGGATGAATTTAAGAACTTGGTCCTGAACAGCAGCCTCCCTTCTGTGGGAGGAGCTTAAAGAGGCTGTGTGCGGCTCATCGCGTCAGAGCTCTGAGAACAGTAATGATGATGAAGCCGAGTCCTCCGTGTTCAAGCCTCACAGCATGTTCACAGCCCGACACACAAACGCTGGACTCTGTAGTTCACAGCATCCGTTTTCTTACATCCTCAAACAACTTTTAATATTAGACAAAGTTCTTAAATGATGAGTTCATGGACTAAGAGCAAAGCGCTCCTCAAACTTACCTGTCCGGTGTTAAAAAGGAACCGCCCTCTTCTGAAGCCATTTCTAACAGGGGTGGACTTAAGGAGGCGGCGGGGAAAGCACCAGCAGGTCAGCGTCCTCGAGCGTCTCTCAGGCTGATCTGTGTCACTGTACGTGCATGATGTCACAGGATGATGTCACACATGTACTCGTGCATGAACACAAACACATCTACAAATCCAGCAGCAGGTGGCGCTGTACCCTGTCATACGGAGGCTTCGATGTTTTTATGGTGGACTCAGAAAGAAGACAGCAAGCCGTGGAGACAAAGCTTTTATTCATGTAAACGTTCTTCAGTGAAACAGGTAAACAGACACCTGGCAGAGCGCTGTGACATCACAGCGCTCCTGCAGGAAGTCCACCTCAAACACCTAACAACAGCAGAGCCATCAGAAGCCTCCGAAACAGGAAGTGAGCAAACGCAGGTGTGGTTTCTGTGAAGAGGCGGCACCTCAGAGGAAGGCGTCACACCACTCCTTCAGGCACTGAGCGCAGGAGCTGGCCTGGCGAGAGTTGGCGCCGATGGAGTCTTTGAGCCAATCGGTGAACATCTCCGTGTCTTTCCTCAAGAGCAGGAACTGACCGAGAACCACATATGCCTGAAAACACACACACACACACACACACACACACACACACACACACACGTGAGTCAGTCCAGTTACAGTCTCTGTGGATAATTTCCCCTGTGATAACTGCACAGAGGGTCTTTATAAGTCAGCTATTTGGATTCTATTCAGGCTTTCAGTTTGCACCATCAGGGGCGTGGCCTGTCTGCCTAAAAGGTGGATGGTGACACAGGCAGTTGTAGCTGCTAGCTGTCTGCTAGCTTCACCTGAACTGAACCTGTGGACCATGTTTGTGCTCTCAGTTAGCAGCTAATGCTAGAACCCACAGGAGCATCACACAGACTCTGAAACCTGCTGATCAGTGCTCAGTAACATCCAATCAAAATCCTTGAATTTCACCGTGTACCAAACCTGGAGCTCCGCCTTCTTGGACGCTCTGTTAGTACCTCACAGCAGCCATTATTGGTCATGTGAGGTCGTTAAAATGCTCCATCAGAACTACAATCTGACTACACAGCAGTGAAGCTGCCGTGTGCTCTGTGTCTGTGTGTGTGTGTGTGTGTACCTTGTCGAAGCCATTCTCCTCCAGCTTCTTCCCCAGAGTCTCTCCGATGCCTGACAGAGCCGTCACAGGTTTGTCCGCCATCGGCTCTCCAACAAAGTCCCGGTGCTTCTGAGACGTGGTCGACATCCTGACTGCAGGAACACACACACACACACACACACACACACACACACACACACACTAAACCCTCTCCTACTCGTCTGGAGCGAGTTCGGATCATTGGTGTCAAAATGAACTCTAAAAACGTTTTTGTGGGAAAGTTAAAGTTTGGAAACCTTCATGAGCTGGAGGATCACCTGCAGAAGAGTGTGGCTGATCTGCAGGAGACCTTTGACCTCAGTGGCCTTCTCCTCTCAGCAGGAAGCCAGTGTTGCCAACTTAGCGACTTTGTCCCTATATTTAGTGACTTTTCAGACCCCTTAGCGACTTTATTTTCTAAAAACGGACAAGCAACAAATCTGGAGACTTTTTCTGGTGTTTTTGGAGACTTGAAAGCACGTATCGCTCTTACTCTCAACAAGCAGCGGTGCTGCCGTGGGCACCTCACCCGCGCCAAAGCGCTCACGGGGGGAGGAAAGTCCTCCCCCAGCTGCTATCAGGGCAGGAGACGCTCACACCTGTGTGCCCAAACTGCAAATGAACCGCGCATGAGCGAAGCCGCTGCTCCGCACTGACTGTAACGCAGTCAGGTCTTTTACTCTTATGCTGTTTTGTGGATCACAAGGTTTAAAACTACTTATAAACACACACACTGTAACTCCACCAGAATGCCTACTTCGGGTCACTTTTGCGGGGTTGGAATTGTGGCATTACAAAAAACAATAATTGCTAAAAGAAATTTAATTTGTAGTTCTAAACAAACTAACTGCATTTAGGACGTTTTTTACTCACTTTGTCTCTTCCACGATGTTATTTCTCTCTCCGACAACGTTACAATTACATTAGCATGACCAATTATGCAAATTAGGCGATGACGTCATTTAGCGACTTTTAGGACAGCCAATAGCGATTTTCCTTGCTGAGTTTTCAACCGTGCAGGAAGCTGAGGGCTGCAGGGGGCGGGGTCAGCGCTCCTTGTGGCTTCAGACCCAGTTTAAGTTTTTGAACTGTGCGCGTGTGTTTGTGTGCCTCCGCGTGTGTCTGCTGCTGGACTCCCATTAAAACCAGTGGAACCAGCTGCAGGTGGAAGCTCTACCTGTCACAGGAGGACTCGATCCCGCTGATGTGGACCTGGGCCGGTCTCACGCGCTGGACACTAAGGAGACACACCGCGTACCTGTGAGCACGAGGAGCTCACCTGAGCACAGCGGCGGCTCGAACAGGAAGCGTTTTATTGTGGAAACCCGGATGCACGCTGAGTTCCCTGACGCTCGTGGTGTGACGTCATCACGCAGAGACTCAAAGATGGCGTGAGTTGAAGAGGAGTCACTCCTCGGTGAAAATGAGATCCCCAAACATCTTTTGTTTTTTGGAGCGCAGATTCTGTGATTTCAAACTAAACACGCCGTGAGAATCCTCCCACTCACGGTGAGCCCAGCACACAGGTCCAGGTGTCTCCTGAGCCTCAAACACGTGTGTGACGTCACGAGCTTGCAGTCCTGCTCAGACACGTCAGAGCCGTGACGGCTGCCGCTGATCCAGTCACACACGGAGCCAGGTGCATGAAAGTAAAAGCGCTGCGGACTCTTTTTTTCAATGTACCGCTGATTGCCCCGCCCCCTAATCATAAAGCCCCGCCCCACGATCTCCACGTGTTGGTGTGGTGGGCGGGGCCGTAGCTACTCTTCTGGCTGTTCTTACAGGCGTTCCCACTGTCTGCGGGTCACCTCGCTCCCCTCGCTCCGTGACCCGGGTACTTTAGCGGAAACATGGCGGTGCCGCTGACCGACCATGAGAGGCGGAAGCAGATCAGCGTGCGGGGCTCGCGGACGTCGCAGAGATCAAGAAGACTTTGCACTTCACGCTGGTGAAGGACCGGAACGTGGCCACGCCCCGGGACTACGACCCCGGGCCTGTGTCCTCCAGCGGGGTGGCCTGGGAGGACACGGGCCACCCCCCCCCCCCCCCCCCCAACCAGACTGGCCACCCCAGGTGCCACCCCAAAGGCAAAACAATAAAATTCAATCAAGTATCAAATGTCCGATTATGTTTTCACGGTGAAGCTCAGATATCCGAGTGTAAGTGAATGCAGCATCGGCTTCTGCGCTATGTGCATCACGTTAGCAAAGGTAGGAGAGCCAAGCGCGAAAGACGTCACTGCAGGAAACAATTTTTCGGTGAAAGAAAATGAGGACAGAATAAATGTCCCGGTAAGTAATATTAAGTTTGTTGAGTTTAGTAAACTTCGGTGAAATTAGAATACCAAGGAAAAAAATAACACTTAAAGAATTATTGCAGCTGTGGAATATTTCAGACAGTTTGCTACTGAGGGCAGCTAACATAAGAGTTATGAGTTATAAGATGTAATCTAAGTCGTAACATTGCTGTATGGAGCTGCAGATTTGGTTGCAGGTTAACATAGCTGGACTGGCCATCGGGCATACCGGGCATATCCCCAGTGACTTATTTTTTATTTTTTTTGTAACGGCATGAACAATGAGAGGTGGTGGATTGGCCAGATGCAGGTCGATGTGTAGAAATAACTCCGTTGTTTGGTGGTGGCTATGACGGGGCTTCCACAGAGGCCAGCAGGTGGATGAGGGAAGGGGAGGCAGGAGGAGAGCCCCGAAGCAGCCGCCGGTCCGAGTGTCAGGTGAACTGAACTTCAGGTAAGAAGTTATGACCTGCAGTCTATCTGGGTCAGATATAAACCAAGTTTAGATGGAGTTTATTTTCGTTGTGCTGACTTTTTACAGTCAGTTGCAATAACTCATACTGCGTTCTAGCCAGCTTGATGCAGTTTTTATACAGCTGGGTGGGTGCTATGATGTTACTGATAGTGAACTTTATTTTATTCATAAGGTTAGTTAGTAGAGTTGCCAACGGCTCCTTAAAAAAATGGAATGGTCCCTCAATCAGAGAAAATATTACACGTTTCGTATTGAGCTGAGAAGAGACGCAGTTTGTCCCGGACTTCAGCTAGGATGGAAAAAGACACAAAGCTGGATTTATTCTGTCTTTATGCTGCACAGCTGCCTCTTCTCTCATTCTCTCCCCCTGCCTCTCCTGTTGCTACTTCAATCATGAAACTGATCGATGATCAGCTGATCGTCTCTCTTGTTTGTTTATCACTTTGCGCCGAAAGAGGAAACCTGCAGATGTCGCGCTAAACAACAGCAGCACGTTTAAGTTTGATCAGCTGTTGTTAGAATTTATTTAATATTAATTTCTAGTATCAGCTGATGTTTGCTGGAGCCACAGCTGTAAAGCTGCTGGTCATGATGTCGGTTTGGATATGTGGTGAGAGGGAAACATGAAGATGAAACCAGGAGATGTCCTTACTGAATCATCAGAGCTGTGATGGAGAAACAGGTTTACCTTTTAGGTCACATGGATGAGTTGAAGTTATGAACTGTTTCTGAGAGACAAATAACACCAGGATCCTTTTTTATGTAGCTGACAGCTGGTAACTGTGCAGGTGCGGATCTAGCAAATATACCAACAAGACAGTGTACATATGGAAAAGATATATATAAATCTTATAAAGTTTGTATCTGTCTTGTGTGAAACTTGTATGAAAAGCATACAAGAGTAAAAACAGATATAAGATCCTTTGAAAAATTATATAATGAAACTTGTATGTTTTGGATACTAAAACAATATATGAAAGTAATGAGAAAGTGGCCACTTTCATGAGTAAATCATATAAGTTTTTACTATTTCTTTTCCATATGGGACTGTCACAACAGCATTTGTTTTCATTCAAAGGCTTTATGGCTTTAATACCTGGGGGCCAGTCTCCAGTCAAAATGACATTTTTTTTGTCCCAGTCCAGCCCTGGACACGACACGCAGTGAGTTAATCTGAGCAGGTGCATTAAAAAATAAATGGCCGGGCCAGCGGTGCACATCGCAAATCAGCTCGCAGAGACATTAGGTGTGCCGCTTCTTAATGACGGTATCTTAGCTAACAACCCCAAGTACCAGATTCAACTTGTCATTGGCTAAAAATAACTTCGTCTACTGGTCAGAGGGACGTTGTTAGCTGGCAGTTTTTTTTCAAGCGATGTTGAAATTTCCACATTCAGACACTTCAAAAGCTTCAGCAGCTGTCGGCTCAGCATCAGCACCACGGAAATACACGGATACATCCGTATACTCGAGACTGATCAAACCAGAAGCTTTAATGAGCAGCTGGTTTGTCTCGCATTAACTGGCTGAGTTAATACCAGTTAATCGAAATGCAGCTGATTGAACTGAAAAGCTCGACTCTGTGGGGTCAAAGTTTGCAGAACTATGGACACAGCTGGACTCCACAGCTGTGCGTGTTCATGGAGCTGCCTGTTCACCTGCTGGACGTCACTACCTGACACGTTTAACTGTCTTCAGAACATTGCAGAGGCCTTATTGACAGTGTTTGGCTCTAATATCTGTGTGAGCAGATTTTCTCTCACATGAGTCCTCAGGTCTGAATGCTGGACACTGGGAGACCTGTGTCTCTGAGTGGGAGACCAGAGATCACAGTAACATGTGTGTCTCTGTATTAACAAACATGCCATATTGGCCCAGTTTATTTTTCTTATCATTGTTGTGAGGAGACCTTAAATAGCATTTGCATTTTGCCTGTACGTCCAGGTGGATATATTTGTGCAGAATCGTGCCTTTGAGTCAAACAGCGAGAGAGCGCTGTTTACTCACTATCCAATCACATTACAGCATAAATAAGCTAACGAGCGCGTGTCTGTGGCGGTGCGTTCAGGGAACCAAGCAGCTTGTAAAACTAAATCTTTATTTTTTTATCTTCTTTTAGTTTAAAAAAATCATCGTGTTCGATGAAGCTGAGCATCATCATCAGCTCAGAGCTCATTAATATTATTGTTGTTGTTATTTTGGTTTTGAGTTGCTTGTTCGAGGCCCGGCGTGAGCGCCCAGGTGTCTCGTGGGTAATGGTTTCGCGTCAGAATCTGTTTCTGCTGCTGTTTTTATTTCCTTCACCACAGAAACATGAACCTGATGTTTTGTACACAGAAAGCTTCGTCCTCGACTCGTTTTCTGCTTGTTTGTTTTTAAACGAGATTTTCGTCGTCAAAATTGCCTTGTTAACATTTTTTCTTTCATCTGATGATTTAACATTTACTTTAATTTTGGATATTTTTGCATCTTTACATTGAAAAATAAAAATCTCTTTATTTCAGTCATTGTAAGAAATGCTGACATCAACATTTTCAGATGTTTTTGAAACAAACAGCAGAACTGATAAATGAAGACAAATAAAACAAATAATATTTAATTCAAGTTGTAACAGGCCTTCAGACAAGTTCCAGTGATAAACTCGACACAATCACACAAAAATATTAAAAACTCCACGTCACCACTCTTTAAAAGCATCGGTTGCCGTGGCGACCCTGCGTGCTGTGACGCGAGCGCGGCTGTGGGAGGAATGCTAACAGAAGGAGGAATGATGTGTCGAGGTCATGCGAGGACAAAACGAGCCGCGGCGGTGCGGCTGTCGTGGAGTGCAGAGAGTAATCCGAGTACTTCCTGTCTGTCCTCACTGTGCGACGGGATGAGCTGTGCCCAGGAAATCACTGAAAGAGAAGACAAAGAGCAGCGTGAGCGCGGTTTCACGGCTCACCGTGACATCACCGCGAGCTGATCCTACCTGAGGATGTTTGGCAGCTCCGGGCTCCTGTAGATGAACTTGTGCTTGTAGGCGAGCGCGGCGGGGAAGGGCACGAACTGAACCTTGTGACCGCTCAGGCTCTTCGACTGCGACGCCAGCGAGTAGAGCTGCAGGGAGAGGGCGAGGAGGCGGGTTAGTCTCAGTTTCTTCTTCTACTGCAGGAAAAATGGCGTGCTGCGTCCGGTCTACACCGTCACAGCGTGGCTCTACAGATCGGTCACACAGAAACTCGTGCCTCTCTCTCCCGTCTTCGACGCCACCCTCCCTGAGCCTGGCTCTTCCTGCTCCCACCCTCGCCTATGCGCCTGCTCACAGGGTCGTCTGGTTGTTGGCTCCTCTCTGTGTGATCGTCGGCTCTATGAAAAGCGCCCTGTTGTGATTTGGCGTTGCATAAATGCTGCCGGAGCAGATCCGTCCACATCAGAACGTTCTTTAAAAACATGAAACGTTCCGGTTTCTATTAACGTGACAATACAGCAGAAATCTGTCCAATGTTTTCGTTTTAGCTTCAGTTCTACCGAGTTAACGATAAAAACCCTGAAAACCAGAAACTTCACACCCGAGCCTCAACTCTCGCGGCCCGGTCCGTGCCGTGGGGGTTGGGGGCCGCTGTCTTAAAGAATAAGACTTGTTCTTGACGGATTTCTTTAGATTGGTGGAGATATTTCGGTCACACTTTCTTACCTTCTTACCGAGGTGGAAAGGAACCACGCTGTCGTCCTCGGCGTGGAGGATGAGCACGGGACAGGAGATGTGGTTCATGCTGCAGACACACAAACATTCAGGGACATTAAACTTGTACTTGCAATTATTTTATTGTACTTTTTATATTTTACATTTATATTTATTATTGAAACTTGCACCAAGGGAGTGGCACTCCAATTTCGTTGTACTCTGTACAATGACAATAAAGGCTATTCTATTCTATTCTATTCTATTCTATTCTAAACGCCTCTGCTGCATTCAGGGGCTGCAGTTCTTCTAACAGCCACTAGGTGCTGCTGTTTGGGTTATGTGTGTGTGAATCACCAGATATTCACACACACATAACGAGCTAATATTTCCAGATTAGTCTGCAGGGTCGAAGGTCAGCAGCTGTAATGAAAGTCTGTTCTCTGACGCTGCACGAGCAGATCCAGGATCAGCGTCTAAAAACAATCAAGCTCCATCCGTCAGACCTGCTCGGGTCATAAAAGTGAAAAATCAACGATTCGGTTTAAACTTCACGAGAAACTCGAAATGTTCCTCGGACAATTTAACATCAACTCCAAAATTATCCAAAGACGGTAAAAACGTTTCCTGTTCCACCCACTCAGGAATTTACTCCGAACCCCGAGAACAAGTAAACGCTCGGAGGCGCTCTGCACGCTGATTCAGGTCAAACAGCCGCATGCTTTTTAAAAATGACGTAGCGAGCTGCTGACGAGCAGCCGGGCGCCGCTCGAAAACACGTTTCACGTGGGAGGAGCTTTGATGAGGTACATACTTCTCATCGCTGGTGAAGCGGATGTTGTTGGCAGTGATGGCGTCCAGGAAGAACCAATCAAAGCCGGGCAGGTACCGGTACACCTGAAACACACACACGCACTGTGAGACACACCTGCAGGAGCTGTGTGCGTCTGTGTGTGTGTCTGTGTGTGTTACCATGGAGAAGGGGTGACTCTTGGCCTCCTCTCTGATGTTGGTGAAAGGAGACTCTAAGATGAGCGCGTCAGGAGGACTTCCTGTGAAACGATGTCATCATTAGTACCTGACGCTACGTTTCCCACAATCCTCGGCTGCTGAGACGCTCCAATTAAACCCAGAAATAAACTCCTGGGAGTTTTAGTTAATGTCGTTCTCAATCTGCTGTTTTGCTATTTTTAATCCACACAGTGCTGTGCAAAAGTCTTGAGCCAGCCCTCATTTCACACACACTAAGGAGAGAAGTGTGTGTGTGTGTGTGTGTGTGTGTGTGTGTGTGTGTGTGTGTGTGTGTGTGTACGTACCTCTGTCACACAGCCGTCTGACCACATTGGTTGCCACTCTGAAAGAAAAGAAACTCGGATTAAATCGGAATCCTTGGATCTGCTTCAGCCTCGTTGCTGCTGATCGACCTCTGGGACTGAAACTTGCAGTTCCTCTAGCGTCCTGCAGGGGCAGCAGTGACCCCCCCCACTATAAAACTTTAGAGCTAATTTCCAGTTTCGATGCCTGAATGTTGAGAAGGCTTTCGGAAGTCGTGACTAAAGCTGGAAAGGTGTGGCAGGAATGATTCAAAGCCTCACTAAGACACCACCTGTCCAACATCCACCCACACCCACTGCATTAGACACACGCTGAGCCGTGACCGTTTTCTCCTTTCCTGTTCTCATGTGGGCGGGTCTTATAGCACTGCCACCCTATTAGTGAGTCACCTTTAAAGGGGCGGTCAGTAAGTGGTGTGCGTGCAAAGGAAACAGGTACACAGGTGTGTTGTTACCCTGTTCCCAGAGAGTGTCCCCAGATGTAAAGAGGCAGCGTTTTGTCTGTCCGCCGCTTCAGCCAATCATAAATAAAGAGAGCGTCTGATGTCATCCCGCTCTCTGATGGCGAGCCTTCTGAATCGCCCCAACCTGCACGTGCACACACACACACACACACAGGTCACACAGGTGTGCCAGCTGTGTTTGTCCGCCTGCTGTACTCGGCTTGTTTCTCACCTCTGTAATCAAACGTGACCACGTGGTAGCCTAACGAGCTGAGGACCTGAAGGAAAACAGGCAGACACAGTCAGTACAGCATCCCTCCGTCCACAGCCAATAAGATCAAAGAGATCGAAAGCTGGAGAGCGTTTCACAGACGCCAAAAGAAAACAGTGACAAACAGGAAGTCCACAAACTCTCAGCTGATTAAACCACGCCCCCAAACATGCGTGTGTCTCAGAAAATGTGACCCTGATCTGACCCAGACCCTTTAAAGGGTCAGATCAGGGTCAGAGGTCGAGGAGTTCCCGATGAGAGTTCTGTGGTTTCTGGAAGTTTCCAAACAGCAGACGAGTGCTCACCTTGTACAGCTGCACTCTGTGGTCTCCTCCTCTGTAGAGAGACACGAGGTCAAAGGTCAAACTCTACATTTAAATCAATGACAAAGGTGTGCGTGTGTGCCTGCTGGTAGGGCCGGGACGGGGGTTCACCTGGTCCCTGCGTTTCCGTGGAGATAGAGGATAACGGGGTGGGAGGAGCTAAACTTGGACTCGTACCAGTCGCCTTTCTTCCCCTGAGCTTCGCTCCACATCTGAGCAGGAACCGTGTGCCTGAAACAAACAAACAAACAAACATGTAAACAAACAAGCACGCTGGGTCTCGGGAGCAGGAAGCTCGTTTCCTCCTCACTCCTCCAGCTCCACCCTTGGCTCATGGTCACGTCTGCACCGCCCACAGGATTTCCTCTTATCCAGGTAACTTCAGGGTGAACTCTGAGTCTGTGTGAGTGTGTGTGTGTCTGTGTGTGTATGTGTGTGAGTGTGTGTCTGTGTGTGTGTGTCTGTGTGTGTGTGTGTCTGTGTGTGAGTGTGTGTCTGTGTGTGTGTGTCTGTGTGTGTGTGTGTGTGTGTCTGTGTGTGTCTGTGTGTGTGTGTGTGTGTGTGTGTGTGTGAGAGGGTGTGTGTGTCTGTGTGTGTCTGTGTGTGTGAGTGAGTTTCTGTGTCTGTGTGTGAGTGTGAGTGTCTGTGTGTGTGTGTGTGTGTGTGAGTGTCTGTGTGTGTGTGTGTGTGAGAGGGTGTGTGTGTCTGTGTGTGTGTGTGTGTGTGTGTGTCTGTGTGTGTCTGTGTGTGTGAGTGAGTTTCTGTGTCTGTGTGTGAGTGTGAGTGTCTGTGTGTGTGTGTGTGTGTGTGAGTGTCTGTGTGTGTGTGTGTTACCAGACTCCGATCTTCAGCCCGCTCTCAGGTTCCAGGTAGAAGTTGTGTGTGTGGTTCAATCCCTGGTCCAGAGGTCGCTTCAGGTCGATGAAGTACGGCATCCTCACTGAGGGGGAGGAGGTCAAAGGTCACATACTGATCACATGACTGCTCACTGACACACAGGGTTCCTCGCCAGTCACAATGCTTCCTGCCATCATTACAAGTTAACGGTAATTAGCCCCTCCCTCTGCTGTGTGGGTTCCACCTGAGCCTCGCTGCTAGTTTTAGCCCCCCATCACCGCGAGGAAACCGAGCTGCACCTTCACATCCTTCCTTTTAAGGAGAAATGTGGGCGTGGCACTTTGTCTTCTGCAGTGCACCTGTGCAGGTGACGTGGACAGACTGATGTCTGTGACAATCACCGGACCAACACTTTGTTTTCTAAACTTCACTGAGTCAGACGGACTGTTTGATGCCGTCTGATTGGACGACGAACGCTCTTTAACCGAGACTAGTCATTCACTCAGGTAAAAGAAGCCCAGGAGCTCTCGTGACAGTGGGGAGGAAGAACTCCCTTTAACAGGAAGAGACCTCGACCAGAGCAGGACCTGGGAGGGGCAGGCGGCCGGGGTCTGAAACGATTCATCGAGGTTTCTTTTACTGCGTGTTAACGAAAGGTTTTAATAAATAAAGGAGCGCCTGCTCACACAGACGCTCCGATTGGCCGATTCGGGACACGCTGACTCACCGAAGTTGAGGAAGACGAGTTTGGCCTGGATGGACGGACACAGCTTGATGATGAAGGGAATGGAGACGTAGACGAGCAGCAGCCACAACACCACCCTCTTCAGCTTCCCCACCAGACCCAACCTGAGCACAGACATTCAAAATAACTTTATTTAAACCCCGCCTACTCACTGGGACACACAAAAACAGCACAACATCCTGAATGACCCACACGTGACAAGTTCAGCGTGACACGTGTGACAGGCGTGCAGATCGTCGGACACGTGACAGAAACAAACCTGATTGTTTGGTTTGAACTTTCTGTACATTGATTTTTATTGTGACTTTTACTCCTCAGCTGACATTAAATATACGTTTCACTGTATTATCATGTGACCGGTCATTTTAACAACACAGTAATTAATAGAAAGTTTCTGTGGCGTTTATGTCGGCGTCCGCCCGTCGACCCGACACAGGACTGACTTTTATTACATTTTTATTCATTAATCTGCATCTGACAACGATCGAGCTGCCGAAGACACGAGACATGAATAAACCCTGGAAACTGCAAGAAACACAACTCTGAAAATAACGCACACAACATGTGTGAGCGACGCATGCTCGCGTCCACCGTTTAAATAAAGTTTATTCAAGCTTGGAAGCAGCTGCTTTCTCCCAGGACCCGAATGAGGACAACATGTGAAGGTGACATCTGAGCCCTGTGTGTGTGTGTGTGTGTGTGTGTGTGTGTGTGTGTGTGTGTGTGTGTGTGTGTGTGTGTGTAAGCTGATCAGCTGTATTGGTATTGCTGCTGTAACAGGACGCTGCAGCTGCAGACCTGAATTATTCATTGATGAGTGAGAGTCTGCAGACCTTCAGCTGTCCTGAGAGCAGCTTGTTTACACGTGCACACACACACACACACGTGCACGCACACACGTGCACGCACACACGTGCACGCACACACAGCTTCCTGTCTGATCGTGGCTGTAATGATGAACATAAGCAGGAAATCAATGTTTTTATCTACAAACAGCTTCTAAAGCCCCGCCTCTTTAACCTGGACCTCCTCCTCACCACAGCTGGATCCTCGTGTTCGTGGCGAGCTGGACTCCCACTGTAACGCCTGCAGTGCTGCTGACTCGATATAATAAAACGCTGCTACGTGTTTCACAGTGACTCCCTTAAAAGTGTGTCAGAGGTCAAAGGTCACCTGTGTTTGAGGTCGAGACGCTGACTCGGCGTCAGGAGGAGAACTTCTTCTTTCACAAGCTGATTCTGCAGGAAGTGATGACACATGGACTCAAACCCGTGACACACAGCTTTAACACACGTCAGCAGCAGCAAGGTCACTTCCTGTCGGCGTCTGAGCTCAGACGGCGGATCCCGTGTCACTTCCTCTTCTTGTTTGACGTCATCACGTGACAGGTGCCATTTTAGCGCTCGCCTGTGCGTGAGGTCAGTCAGACGCGGCGGCAGCGCTCGCTTTCAACGTGACTAAGCACTGACCACGAGGCCGTCGGCGCTCCATCGCTTTAACGAGCCGCCGCGGCGGTGTGTGTACAGGTGTGTGACGGTCACCGTGGAGATAGAGTGTGTCTGCGTAAGCAAACCAATCAGAAAACAGTTCAACGTGTTTTTAATGTTTGTTTTAAAACTCTTGACCTTAAAACAGCTGAAAATCATTTTACAGAACAAATGATGACAAAAACGTTTTAACATCATTTATCGTCCAAATATTTAAACGTGTCGCATTTTTCTGCCCTGTAAAGTCAATAAAATGCTGATGACGAAGGTCTGAGCTCACGTCGTTTGTTCAAAGGTTTCAATGTGACCAAACAGCCCAAAACGACAGCGTCAACGTCCCAGGATGCACTGGGCCTGACCTGTGCTTCAGGTGACCTCCTGCTGGCGTGCGAGCTGCAGAGATCTAATCAGGATTAAACCAAAGAAGAAGAGTGGACCTGACAGGCCGAGCTGGGGTTAAACGGGCTCTGACATTCTTCGTGTATTAAAGATCAGAAAAGAGTCGCTTTGTTTTTTTGGAGTATTTTCTTTAAATTCCTTCATTAAAGGGCGGCTGTGAAGGCGGAGCCTGAGAGCCTTCTTCAGCCCCAGCTGTGATGTGCTGCTGGAGGCGGTCCTACGAAGCTCTGAGCCGTGACCGAACACTCAACAATAAAGTCGGGATGAAGGCCGACCTGATGACGAAGCTCTCACAGAAAGTGTCAGCGTCATCCTGATGGAGAGAACGTCAGAATCACAGCAGCTTCATGTTTGTTTGTCTCTCAGTGAAGCTGCTGTAACTGCTGACTTCCTGTGGCTGTAACCACAGATGACTCGGTTAAACTAAACGTGATGATGATGATGTTGCGACAGCGTGAGTGTGTCAGCTGTGGCAGGTAAATATCTTTGGCATCTCGATGTAAAGTTTCCTGCTGCAGTAAACAAAGAGCAGCTTCAGAGCTTTGAACGAGGCGCTGCTTTATTCAGTCCGACCTGCAGCTTCCAGTCTGACCAGCTCGCCGGCCTCGGTGAAACCAGTCGGACCAGAAATGCCGCCCCACAATCAGATCTAGCACGAGGGTCAAAATTCCAGCACACTGAGGAAATAGCTGACAACCCCGCTCTGATCACCCAGACGGGACACTTTTGGTCTCCTCTGTGACGTTTTTTAATAAGCTGTTTATTCAACTCAGTTTTTAAGCATTTTCTATAAAATGTTCTTATTCGAGGTGTAATTTTTAACTTTCCATTTCACTCTTGTTTCTTCTTATTTCTATTTACATGTGAGCTGCTTATCATTATGTAGTCAAAGGAGCTTGCAAAGAAAAGCGTCTGGACTTCTTTAAGTTGCTTGAAGACGTTTCACCTCTCATCCGAGAAGCTTCTTCAGTTCTAAGGTCAAATGGTGGAGAGTCCCAGATTTAAACCTAGTGGGAGTTTCCCCCCACAGAGGGACAAAAGGACCCCTGATGATCCTCTAATCGCCTGAGCCAAGGTGGGAAACTGGGTGTGGGTCCCAATCAGCCAGAGTTTCGGGTGAGTTCATTGTGAAACCTGGCCCCACCTTATCATGTGATGTCCTGAGGTCAGATGGCCCAGGATGTGAGTGGGCATTAAGGCGTCTGGGAAGGATCTCAAAACTGGATTATAGATGGCAGAGAGTTGGTGTCGTAAACCCCGCCTCTGTTTTGCAAGCTCCTTTGACTACGATGACCTGGATGACTGAGAACCTTCACAGACTTATCATTATGTACTTGTACCTTTATCGCTGTTGACTGTCTCACTCTCTTGTTCAGCACTGATTATTCTTAAATGAATAAACTTGAGTAGAAAAGCAGCAAAAACAAATATTTTTTCTATGAAACTGAATTCACTTCACATCACACTGATTTTCATCTAAATAACGCGATGCTTCAGCATCACAAGCACCTGTCCCGCCTCTCACCTCCGGAACGGTTTGGCCATGCTCCGGTCCGCTCCCGGGCCCTGCCGGCCGCCTGCTGCGGGCCCTGCCGCTTCTCTGCCGGTGCGCTGCTTCAGGTCCGTGTCGCTGTCCAGCAGTGTACCGGTGGTCCCGCTGTCATGCTCCGCTGTCTGCGAGTTGGTCCGCTTACGCATGCCTGGAAACGTGATTGAAAGCGGATGTTAACCGGAGGATACCCCCGTCGTCGGCTGCTGTGCGGGTGACGGAGCGCTGAGAGCCGGTGAGCACGGAGCCGAGTCCCCACTGTGCCTGCGCCGAGATCCGCAGAGAGCAGCTGATCTGAAGCAGATCTGCCGCAGCCAACCGCAGCGCAGGTAACACAACCACGTGGGCGCACAGTGACGCGTCCACGGCCTCCGGGGAGCGTCGGAGCAACGACAATCAAAACAAAACCGGTTTATGAGGATTAAAGAAAGAATGAAGAAAAAAGGAAGCGCACGGGGCTCTCAGGGGCAGCTCGGAAAGTCAAGAAACGCCCAGAAGGACGTGACCAAAGTGAAGCGTGAGAAGCTGTGATCTCTGTCTCTGTGTTGGAATATTTAAGTAGCTTCTATCGTGATTTATTCATTGTATTTCATTCCAATACACACCACACACCCAAAAATCACAAACTAAAACATTTATGAATCGACATCAGGACACTGAGGATCAAATAGGTCCCACAAAGAGAAGCCACCACAAAGATCAAGTAATTCCCTGATAAGCAGCTGGAGTGATGTGTATTTGATTGGAAGCGTGGATGAAACCCACGATCACCCCGGAAGTTTTGACTTATTTTTGAGGGATTTTGCTGCAGAGAGCTCGTTTTTCCGGTGGAACGTGAACGCAGTATTAACAGTGACGCTAACCCAGGAAGAAGCGGCGGAAAGTGCGTTAAAGGCGGCTTTATGAACTCACACAGAGCCAGTGAGTCCGGCTCGTCCTGTTCCCGGTTGTCAGAGGCTCCTGTCGGGATGACGGCTTTATTTTAGCCGCTGCGCTTACCGGAAGTCACGCTACGGGATAGAACTGAGATCTGACGGTAAATGACGGCTTTCCCGCCCACGGCGACACCAGCACTAGCACGGCTCACTCTCACCTCTGAGTTGGGCTCAAATGAAGCCGCTTCACCGCATCTCCGACTCTTCCCGAGCTTTTAGGAATCGCAGCTGCCCGCTTCGTGTCGTGGAGTCGGAGGTTTGACCCAACGCGGCTTCCGGAGCTGCGCCTGGAACGGTCACGTGATCAAAACATTGTTTTTACCGCGAACGTGAGCCGCCCGGTGAAGTAGGAGCGTGTCGCGGCCCAACGGAGAGATTCGCCGGGATTCTGCTCGTTTTTGAGGTGCCACGATGTTCTGCGAAAAAGCCATCGAGCTGATCAGAGAGCTGCACCGCATGAGCGACGGACAGCTGCCCGCGTTTAACGTGAGTGATCCCGGCGAAAACCCAGGGCTTCACCCGGTTTTCAGAGGCAGCGGACTCCATTCACAAACCGGATATTTTAACATTTACCTGCTGCCCAGAGCAGAATAATCGGTCTGTGAGGCATCGCAAACACATCGTCAGCCAGTGCAGACACAGGACTAAACTTCGGCTCAGGTCGGATGATTCAAATACTGACCAACAGACCAATGAGGGGAATTTAAGAAAACGGACTCTGAAAAGTGTTGGACAGAATTACGCGCGTCTTAGAGATCTCATCTAAACATGTTTACACATAACAAGCACTGCATTACATGTCGGCTGTTTTAACGACATCGATGTGCAGCCAGCAGCACACAGTTAATATCTAGTTATGTTGGGCTCTTCGTGGTGAATCATTTCCTGCATATGCTGAATTATCAAAGTGGTGTCAAACTCGTGTGTAGAGTAATAACAAGTCAGTAGTGCTTTGTGGAGGTCTGTGCCTCCACCAGGTGCTGCTCCATCAGGTCACTGAGCCTCACTCACAACTGGTTTGGTTTCTGCGTTTCAGGAGGATGGACTGCGACAGGTGCTGCAGGAGATGGAGGCGCTTTACGAGCAGAACCAGAGTGACGTGTGAGTCCACAGCAGGCTGATCTGTGCAGGTTTCCTCAGGGTTCCCAGGGTCTGGATCCAGGTTTCTGTTAACCTGACCATGACCAGATTACACTTCCCGTGACCCCGCTCCTCCCTCTCATAGCAGGTTTTAAAACCCATGAAATCCGTATCAAATAAACAGGAAGCCATGTGAAGCTTTGGGCCTCAGTTTCAGTTTAAAATAATGATACTGGGTCCAAAACCACCTACAGTTAATGTTACAATAAAAGTAATAAATAATACTAAATGCAATGAAAATTTTATCTCATGAATTAAATAAAATTGTATTTATACAGCAACAAATTTCCAACAACAGTTGCCTCAGGTAAATGTAAAGACCCTACAGTAACACCGAGAAACCGAGTCAGCCTTCGATCAGACACTTTGGCAACAGTGGAGAGAAAAAACTCCCTTTTAACAGGAAGAAACCTCCAGCAGAACCAGGCTCAGGGAGGCTGAGGAGTGTGATTCTCCTGAAGCTGGAGCACATCCTCCAGACCTCCTTCTAAAAAGGAGGAACACCACCTGAGTGCTGGTTCAGTGTCATGAAGGCCCCGCCCACCCCAAACTGCTCAGCGGGACCCCATCCAGCATCCTCTCTGGCACCTGAGTGTCGCACAGACAGGTGCGACTGATGGCATCACTGATCAGCTGATGTTCGTGTGTTTCAGGAACGAGGCGAAGAGCGAAGGTCGTGCCAAGCTGATTCCCTCCATCAAACTGCGCCACTGCTGCCTGCTGAGGAACCAGCGCTGCGTCACTGCCTACCTGTAACCACACCTGCAGTCATGTGACCACCTCTCTCTGCCTCACCTTTCTCCTCAATGACCTTTGCTGATCTTTGTCGCAGGTACGACCGGCTGCTGAGGATCAGAGCGCTGCGCTGGGAGTACGGCAGCGTGCTGCCCGCCAATGTTCGCTTCCACATGTGTGCAGAGGAGGTGAGTGTGACATCACTTCCTGTGTTTTCTCTCAGGTGATGCTGATGCTCTGTTGCTCTTTTTATTGGCTATTGTAAACTTTCACTTTAAAAGCCTGAATAATTCACTTCAGGGGGGGCTTTTATTGTGAAAGAGGCAGCAGAGCGTACTGTAGCTCTAGTGTGTGTGTGTGTGGCAAATCAGCTGACAGGTGTGTGTGTTTTAGCTGCAGTGGTTCAGTCAGTATAAGAAGTCTCTGGCCTCCTTCATGCGCTCTCTGGGGGGCAATGAGGGTCTGGACATCACGCAGGACATGAAGCCTCCAAAGAGCCTCTACATCGAGGTGAGACATTTGACCTTTGACCTTTAGCTGCAGCATGACCTCGTAGCACTGACGCCGACATCTGTCTTTGTTTTTCAGGTGAGGTGTCTCAAGGACCACGGCGAGTTTGAGATTGACGACGGCACTGTGATCCTGCTGAAGAAGAACAGCCAGGTGAGGACGGGATGCCACTCTTCTTCTTCTACTGTTTAAAAACATGTGAAATGTTTCAAGTTGTCATGGTAACGTCTCCTCTGTCCTCAGCACTTCCTGCCGCGGTGGAAATGTGAGCAGCTGATTCGTCAGGGCGTCCTGGAGCATGTGGTGTCCTGACGATGCAGATGTTTCAGCAGCTGGAAAACATCTGCACTCACCTTTATTCTGGGCTCTTCTTCTGATGGGATAATAAATTGTTTTTTTCAAGCTCCGCCTACTTTATTTAAAAGCTCACAGTGAAGCTGGAGGATGAACACTAACTTCTTTCCACTGTATAAAAGTTAACATGAGGGTTACTGATGGTTAGAGACAAATGCAGTCGCATGGCAGGATGCTGTAAACGGACCAGACTTCAGTCAGGAGAACAACTGAGATAATCCATCCACAATACGAGGTTAGTCATTAATATACTGCTGCATGGGCTGTAGTTACATTAGAAGGGTTTAAAAACAGAGGCCGACAGTGATCACTGATTAAACAGAACAAGATACAAAACATTAAAACATGTTAAAAACACAACAGCCTTAATAAACAGTAGTTTGGACCCAGAGTTCATACGCCATCACTTAAAGACCGGATTAGACAGGCATATGCCATCATGGACCTCCAGAGCGTCTCAGATTCAACAAGGTGAAAGTTTTCCTCAGACTCTGGTCCATGTGGATATGACATCATCATGACATTGGCCAGTGAGTGTACGTCAGCACAGGTGTGAAGCGTTACCTGTAAACCTGTAATCATACTTTGAAATCAAATAAAATGTTGATGTTCAGGTTCAGCTGATCGAGTTTATCGCTGCGGTTATTGGCTGCAGAAGCTCGGCGTCGCCGGGACGTCTGGTTAAAAAGATAAAGGTAAGATGACATAAAGATAAAAGAGCAGAGCTCTGAAGCTTTAAAGCCGTGACCGTCGCGTCCTCGTGGCTTTCTCCCACTCGCTCCTCACAGCTCACACCGGACCTGAGCAATTCAATTCAATTTTATTTATGTAGCATATAGCGCCAAATCACAACAAAAGTCGCCTCAAGGCGCTCAGGCGGCCGGTTCTGGCCCCCGAGCTGCATGTTTGACACCGCAGACTTTCAATGTTGATCGTTTGAGACTAACAATGAAAACCAGCGATTTGCTGTGTAACTCCTACAACATGATATGTGACAGGAAGTGAATCAGCTGGAGGAGGCGGAGTCACAGAGACATTAAAACTTTATTTCAATGACGCAAAAATATAAAAAAGTTTCATTATAAACAAAGATAATACTGACACACCGAACGTGTGTGTGCTCCAGACATCCACCTGCTCCACACAGGGCACAGGTGAGGCCCCGCCCCCTCCTGCTGGGGCCTTCTGCTCTGCGTTGGCATGGTTATGTGGCGAGCGATGCAGGGACGATGTCCCTCAGCAGCTTGTTGAGCGCGCCGACCTTCTCCTCCAGCAGGAAGTTCTTCTTCTCGGCGCGTTTCTGCCGCTGCTCGGTGACCTGCAGCGCCTTCATCAGCTGCGAGTTCTCCACGTACAGGTCCTTCAGCAGTGCGCTCGACTTGGCGTTCCTCGCCAGCTGTGGGAAAAACGGCAACGGGTCAAAGTTCGACCGGACGTTTGTGAATGGCGGAGAAGCGGCGCCAACGCTCACCTGCTCTTTAAGCTGCTCCACCTTTTCCTGCAGGAGCAGACGGACCGCCTTCAGTTTGGTTTCCACATCCTCCGCCCTCTGCTGCAGCGCCGCCATTGCCTTCTCGTACTGATCCTAAACGCCACACACACACACAGGAAGTGACAGCTGTAATGCAGTGAGAGGGACGGCCTGTCGCTGCTGCGGGCAGCGGTCATCATCATTCCCCTCATAAAAGGGTAACCTCTGACCTCTGACCCACCTGCTTCGTGCTGATCTGAGAGCTGCTCTTCTGCTCCTGCTGCCTCAGCTCCTCCTCCAGCTGCAGACGACTCCTCTGCTCCTCCATCAGCCGGGCCTGCAGCACCTCCGCCCAGTCCCTGCAGCTGTTGTCCTCCTGCTGCTGTCGCAGGTGCTGCGCCTGCGCCACGCTGAGGGCGGCGTCTGCTCGCACCGCCTGCACAGACGACAGTTTTAAACATGGCCGCCGATCAGACATCCAGAGCTTTAGTGACCAATCGTTTTTATCCTTGCAGCGTCCAAATACTCACACGGCGTGTATGTGTGTGCCCATATGGAAAAGAAATAGTAAAAACATACATGATTTACTCATGAAAGTAAATCATGAGTAAAAATATATTTTTTTAGTAAGTATACGAAACATACAAGTTTCATTGTATAATTTTTCAAGGGATCTTATATCTGTTTTCACTCTTGTATGCTTTTCATACAAGTTTCATACAAGACAAATAAAAACTTTATAAGATTTATATATATCTTTTCCATATGGGTGCCTTTATGGACGTACACCGTGTCTGTGATGTACAACAGCGAGCGTGTCAGCGTTCTGAAGTGTTTCTGATGTTATGATGGCGTCGACTGACCCGACCACCATCAGTTTATTTTTATATTTTAATGAAATGTAACTAACATTTCACTCTCAACCTGAAAACTGTTCAGAAATCCTTGAGAATAAATATGGCGTGGTACACCCCATCCCCCCGTGAGCGTTTTAAACACGCCTCCGATCATCTGCAGATTTGTGTGTGCAGCGGTGGGCGGAGCTTTACTTCACGTCACAGTTTGATGAAGGACTCGAGCAGCTGTTTCTTTCATTCTACCTGAGCTCAGTGAGTCAGTAATGGCTCCGCCTCTTTGTGTTTAACACTGGGCTGAATGAGCGCGTCACCTGGTGTTCGCTCGCTCTGCGGTAGAGTATCACTTCCTGTTCCTGCTCAAACACACAGTGATGTTTCTGAGTAGCTTATCTGCAATTTAATTAAAACCTTTTAAATACATTCTTTTTCATAGTATAATCTTCATGTGCTTCATCCGAAGCACACTCCCTGTGTCTTTATGGTTTCGCTAGCTCAGCTTAGCTCGTAGCCGACTCGTTAGCACCATGGCTACTTCACCTGTCCCTCCTGCACTTTCTTGCTCATTGTGTCAGATGTTTAGTTACTCCTCGGCCTCCTTTAGCAGTAATGATATCTGTAACAAATGTAGCATATTTGCAGCTCTGGAGGCCAGGATTACTGAATTGGAGACTCGGCTTCGCACCCTTCATTCACCCGTAGCTAGCCAGGCCCCTGTAGCTGGTGCAGCCGAAGATACCGTAGGCCCCGCTAGCTGTTCCCCGGCAGACCCCAAGCAGCTGGGGAAAGAGGGCGGCTGGGTGACGGTGAGGAGGAAGCATAGTCCTAAACAGAAGCCCCAGGTACACCAGCAACCCGTTCATGTGTCTAACCGTTTTTCCCCACTCGGCGACACACCCGCCGGGGGTCAAACTCTGGTAATTGGTGATTCTGTTCTCAGACATGTGAAGCTAGAGACACCGGCAACCATAGTCAATTGTCTTCCAGGGGCCAGAGCAGGCGACATTGAAGGAAATTTAAAACTGCTGGCTAAGGGTAAACGTAAATTCAGTAAGATCATAATTCACGTCGGCAGTAATGACACCCGGTTACGCCAATCGGAGGTCACTAAAATCAATATTGAATCGTGTGTAACTTTGCCAAAACAATGTGGGACTCTGTAGTTTTCTCTGGTCCCCTCCCCAATCAGACCAGGAGTGACATGTTTAGCCGCATGTTCTCCTAAATTGCTGGCTGTCTGAGTGGTGTCCCAGAAACGATGTGGGCTTCATAGATAATTGGCAAACCTTCTGGAGGAAACCTGGACTTGTTAGGAGAGACGGCATCCATCCCACTTTGGATGGAGCAGCTCTCATTTCTAGAAATATGGACAAATTTATTAAACCCCCCAAAATATGACTATCCAGAGTTGGGACCAGGAAGCAGAGTTGCAGTCTTACACGCCTCTCTGCAGCTTCTCTCCTCCTGCTACCCCCCCAAAAACCATCTCCATAGAGACTGTGTCAGCTTCCAAAAAGACAAAAAACAAACTAAAAACCAGCAACAAACAACTTAAACATAAACAATCACAAAGAAAGAACAATACAGTATCCACATCTGAACCAAAGAGTAAAACAGTGAAATGTGGATTATTAAATATTAGGTCTCTCTCCTCCAAGTCTCTGTTAGTACATGACTTAATAATTGATCAACAAATTGATTTACTCTGCCTTACAGAAACCTGGTTGCAGCAGGATGATTATGTTAGTTTAAATGAATCAACACCCCCGAGTCATTCTAACTACCAGAAACCTCGAAGCACAGGCCGAGGGGGAGGTGTGGCAGCAATGTTTCACACCAGCCTGTTAATCAACCAAAGACCCAGACAGACTTAATTCATTTGAAAGCCTGATGCTTCGCCTCGTCCACCCCAGCTGTAAACTCAGAAACCAGTCTTACTTGTTATCATCTATCGTCCACCTGGGCCTTACACAGAGTTTCTGTCTGATTTCTCAGACTTTATATCTAATTTAGTTCTGAGCTCAGATAAAATAATTATTGTGGGTGATTTTAACATCCATGTAGATGCTAAAAATGACAGCCTCAACATGGCATTTAATCTGTTATTAGACTCAATTGGTTTCTCTCAAAATGTAAAAGAACCCACCCACCACTTTAATCACACTCTAGATCTTGTTTTAACATATGGCATAGAAACTGAACATTTAACAGTGTTTCCTGAAAACCCTCTCCTGTCTGATCATTTCCTGATAACATTTACATTTACAATAATTGATTACACAGCGGTGGAGAGTAGACTTTATCACAGTAGATGTCTTTCTGAAAGCGCTGTAACTAAGTTTAAGAATATAATCCACCCACTGTTATCATCTTCAATGCCCTGTACCAACATAGAGCAGAGCAGCTATCTGAACGCTGCTCCAACAGAGGTCAATTATCTTGTTAATAATTTCACCTCCTCACTACGTACGACTCTGGATACTGTAGCTCCTGTGAAAACTAAGGTCTCTAATCAGAAGTACCTGACTCCGTGGTATAATTCTCAAACACGTAGCCTAAAGCTGATGACTCGTAAGCTGGAGAGGAAATGGCGTGTCACAAATTTAGAAGATCATCATTTAGCCTGGAGAAATAGTTTGCTGCTTTATAAGAAAGCCCTCCGCAAAGCCAGAACATCTTACTATTCATCACTGATTGAAGAAAATAACTTCAATAATTACTTCCTCCAAACCATCAACGTGTCTTTTAGACCCCATTCCTACAAAACTGCTCAAAGAAGTCCTGCCATTAATTAATGCTTCAATCTTAAATATGATCAACTTATCTCTAATAATCAGCTATGTACCACAGGCCTTCAAGCTGACTGTAGCTAAACCTTTACTTAAAAGTAGAATGGGAGGCAGAGCGTTCAGTTTTCAGGCCCCTCTTCTGTGGAACCAGCTTCCAGTTTGGATTCAGGAGACAGACACTATCTCTACTTTCAAGATTAAGCTTCAAACTTTCCTTTTTGCTAAAGCATATAGTTAGGGCTGGACCAGGTGACCCTGAATCCTCCCTTAGTTATGCTGCAATGGACGTAGGCTGCCGGGGATTCCCATGATGCATTGAGTTTTTCCTTTCCAGTCACCTTTCTCACTCACTATGTGTTAACAGACCTCTCTGCATTGAATCATATCTGTTATTAATCTCTGTCTCTCTTCCACACCATGTCTTTATCCTGTCTTCCTTCTCTCACCCCAACCAATCGCAGCAGATGGCCCCGCCCCTCCCTGAGCCTGGTTTTGCTGGAGGTTTCTTCCTGTTAAAAGGGAGTTCTTCCTTCCCACTGTCACCAAAGTGCTTGCTCACAGGGGGTCATGTGATTGTTGGGTTTTCCTCTGTATCTATGAAGCGCCTTGAGGCGACTTATGTTGTGATTTGGCGCTATATAAATAAAATTGAATTGAATTATACTGCAGGCCTGGTTTTAGTCGCAAACGTTTCCATGATGACGAAGCATTGAAAGAATTTGTACGGAAACAAATTGGTTTCGAAACAGTCAAAGACTCGCTGCAGCCCTGGTTCCTGTTGATAAAACTCTTATCTGATTGGACCCCCCTGCAGTCCTGATCCGGGGCACAGACCTGGTCCTGGGCCTGGATCCGGGCCTCCTCCGCCTCACTCAGTCTGCTCTTCAGCTCCTTTTGCTCCTCGCTCAGTTTGTGGACCTTCACATTTTCCACCTGCAGCTCCGAGAGCTGAGCAAACATCGACCAATCAGCTTTAAGAATCTTGAGCAGACCCCGCCCCCCAGCTGCACCTGGACAGTACCTGGTGTTGGAGCTCCTGGTTCTGGACTCTCAGTTTGCAGGTCTCTTCCTGCAAAGTGACAGAGGCCTGCTCCTCTTGCTCCTGCAGCGCCTGTCGGAGCTCCTCCTTCTCCCTCATCAGCTTCCTGACACTGGCCTCCAACTCCTCCACCTGAAACAGGAAGCAGCCAATCAGAATGATGGGGCCGCAGTCCAGTCATAGTCAACGTGGCGATGTCAGAGGTGGCGGTCTCACCCTGCTCTGAGCCTCCTGCAGCTTCCTCTGTAGCTCCGTCGCATCCTGGGCGTGGCTGAGTTTCTCCTGACTGATGGCGGCAAGCTGAGAGCGAAGGAGCTCCGCCTCCGACTCCAGAGACAGCACGCTCTGCTGCAGCTTCTCCACCTGAAGAAAAAAAAGGCTCTGTGATCATGTGACACAGACTGAGGCTTAAAGCTAGCTAACACTAACGTCCACTCGACGACCTCGTCCAAACGCCTTCACGCATGGCTGAAAGAGCGGAGTGTGACGTGGCCTGACCTTTGACCCCGAGGGTTAAACCTGTCCTGCGTTAAAGCTGCAGGTGTTGCTGTTCGTTTTCTTGTTTTTCACATTTAATGTCTGCGATATCGACCTTTGTATTTCGCTCATCGGCGTCTCTCAGCAGTTTGGCCTTGTCCTCCTCCACCCATTGCAGCTTCAGAGTCACGGCGCTGAGCTCCGCCTCCAGCACCGGCTGGCGCTCCAGCTGAGAATGAAGCACAGCGAGGTGAGTGTCCTTGTTGACCTCATTAACAGCTCTGAGCTGGGATCCTGCACAGTTTTAATTCAGAACCTCCTACCTTCTCCTTGGAGGTGCTAAGCTCCGCCTCCAGCAGCTGTTTCTCCTGTGTCCAGGACGCCTGCAGTTGCAGCTTCTCCCGCTCGTGCTGCAGCGCTGCGTCCTGCAGCCGCCGCACCTGAAACAGCAGAAACCGTTCATCCGTCAGAGCTCACGGCAGATACACTCGTCGCCACGTTCTCGACCCATCCCGTTCACACACTGGGGTCTCCGCGCTGCCGTAGTGGAGTGACGACACCTCGCCACCGGTAAAATCTAAAGTCAAACGAGTGAAGAAAAAACAAAAGCGACAAGTGTGAGCATCATCGACGCTCAGCTTACCGTCGCATGCTCCTCTTCCTGCTCCTTAGAAACCGTCGCTAGGCGCTCGTGCAGCATACGGACTGATTCCTGGTCTCCACGGAGACGGGTGCTGAGCTCAGCGTTGTCGGTGCTCAGCTGCAGGTTCCTGCTGCTCAGATCCAGAACCTCCTCACGATATCTGGAGTTCTGCACACATCATCATCATCATCAATCATAATCTGGATTTCTAAAACCTGAACCAGACATATCCTGGTTTGGAGAATCAGAAGCAGTGTAATCGGATTACATTTAAAGTATTAAACCCTGAGCGACACAGACATAAACGTGTTTGTAAAATCAAGAGAAATCTGAGTCCGGTGCAGACGGGTCACAAACACCTCGGCTTAAATCAGCAGATATTTCAGTGGAGTTTGGTCAGCGCTCACCTCTCTGTGCAGCCTCTCTTCTTCTTCTCTGCTTCTCTCGTGTTCTCTCTCCATCTCCTCCAGTTTCCTCCTGCAGGAGGAGAAGACGGCGTCATGTGGCTCTGCAGCATTAAATTTAACATTAAAGGGCGACAACATTAGAAGGATGCCGATCCTGCGCCGAGACCAGAGGAGAGTAAACCGGGTCAAGCTATCTCAGGTTTACGCTGAGCTCCTGACTCATCACGGCCCATCGTCACCTTTAGCCAATCAGATGACAGCAGGTTCTGCCTCACCTGCTCAGAAACAACCACCTGCCTGCACACCTGCGCAGCCTCAGGGGTGAGCTGCAGCTAGAGCCGCGGCGCTCACCTCTTCTTGGCAACCTCGTCCTCCATCTTGTGGACTTCCTGCTGCAGGGCGCCGAGTCTCTCCTGGAGCGCTGCGTTCTCTGATCGGACCTCCTCCAGCTGAGTCCTGCGGCCCAAAACACAGAATCAGAACCGCGCTCTGCACCTCAGACAAACGCAGCGTCGTGATTGGACAGCAGCTCAGCCAGCGCTGTGAACACGCGCTATATTCATACAAGCGATGGTGCACAAACTGAAACACGCTGTGGTCGGAGGAGGCGGCTCAGAAACCAGAGGAAGCCGTTATTAATATCTTCAGCTCAGCACCTGCACAGGTGGGCACCATCGCTGCAGCCAGCAGTGGGCGAGGCTTCGTCTGGTTTCACAAACCGAGAGCACAGAGGCTCCACACGTCATCATCATCATCATCGTCGTCAATCAGATCAAACAGACTTGAATTATGAAGAAAGAATTTAAGGAAAGACAAAAGGACAGACAGGAGGAGGGCGGAGTCAGTGATAAGTATTTTCATGCATTTAGATGATGTCATTCGGTTAGCGATGGGGTGAAGGGTCAGTCTGCAGCAGTGCATTGTGGGTCAGGCAGACGGAGGTTAGTCTCCGGTCTCCGGTCCGGCTCATGCTCCACAAACCTGCGTGCACCGGCCGGCTCCACCAGCTCTTCCAGAGCCAGAACCAGGTCCTCCAGCTCCAGCAGCTGCTTCGTCATCTTCTTCTTCTCCCTCTCCAAGTCTTCCTCCGCCGTCCTCTGCCGGCTCTCGGAGTCCCGCAGAGCGGTCTGCAGCTGGAGGAGCTGCTCGCTGCTCGCCGGCTCGACCTGACCGGTCTTGGCGTTGAGCTGCTTGCGGAGCTCCAGGACCAGGTCAGCGGTGTCGTTGAGCTGGGAGCTGAGGTCTCGGAGGTGGTCTCTGAGAGAAGAGATCTCCTCCTCCATCTCCACGATCTGGGTGGAGAGCTGGTCGGTGAGCCGGATGTAGGTCCCGTTCTCCTGGCTCAGACGCCACACCTCCTCCTTCTCCTCCGCCAGGCTGGACTGGAGCAGCGAGGTCCGGCTCTGCTCCTGCTCCAGAGCCTCCTGCAGGGTCTCCTCGCCGCTCCTCCTCCGGTCCAGCTCCTCGGAGATGCCGTCCAGCTGCAGCTGTAGGTGGTCCACGGCCATGGCCTGCTCCTTCAGGTCCTGGATCAGCCGGGCGCGGTCTGTCTTCAGAGAGTCCAGTTCGGCCGCAAGTCTGGAAACTGACTCAGCTTTGCTCCTGAGCGCCTCCTGCAGGTTCTCCAGCTCCGCCCTGAGGGAGGAGACCGTGTGCTCGCGGGCTCGGAGCTGAGCCTGTTGCTGGGCGACGGTGCAGGAGAGCCGGTTGCAGCTTCCTGCCGCCTCCTCTCGGTCCTGCAGGAGGCACGCGGACGCAGCCTGCAGCTCCTCCAGCTCAGCCTTTGTGTGGGACACCTGAACCTGAAGCTCCTCCTCCCTGCTCCTCGCTAGCAGCAGCTCCCCCTCCGCCGAGCTCTTCTCCGAGGCCAGGCGTTTGTTCAGAAGCTCCTGAGACTCCAAGAAGGCGATACTCTCCTCCAGCTGCGCGCAGGCCTCCTCCAGCCGAGCCTCCAGCTCCCCGCTCCGCCTGTAAGACGCCTCCAGGTCCTCCTTCAAATTGGCCTCTGATTGGCTGGACGCCCGCAGGACATCCTGCAAACCGGAGACTTGCTCTTTCAGGAGCCGGACCTCTTCCTCTTGCCGTTCCTCCATGCTCCTCTTCTCTTCCCGGGCTCGCTCCTCACTGCACAGTTTCTCCTGCTCCACCTGCACGAGCCTCCTCTCCCAGAATCCTCTCTGCTCCTGCAGCCGCCGGCGTTCCTGGTGGAGCTGGTGCAGGAGGCGGCGCTGAGCTTCACCGTGCTGCATCTTCATCTGAGCGAGCTGCTGCTCTGACTCCTCCCTGCTCCAGGAGACGCAAAACCAGCCAAGCGTCCATAATTCAACATGCACGTACAACAACAACAACGGGAACTGTGTCGGTTCATTTTATTTTGAAAAAACAGGAACTCAGAGCACCTAAGCCAGGGGTCAGCAACCTTTAACACCCAAAGAGCCACTTGGACCCGGTTTCCACGCAAAAGCAAACACTGGGAACCGCAAATAGTTTTTGAAATCTAAAACGAAGATAACACTGTATATGTTGTTTTTTTACCTTTATGCTTTGTGTGAACAACTAAAGTAAGTAAAGTTTATTTATTAAGCGCTTTTCACAGACAGGCAGTCACAAAGTGCTGCACACAAAGATTAAAATAAACAATACAATCAACAGACATTATACACAATGTAAAGGATCAAATGTAAAGAATGTAAAATACGTGGATCAACAAAAGGCTTGTTTGAACAGAAAAGTTTTTAACTGCTTTTTAAAAGAATCCACAGAGCAACTAAGGTGTGCTGTTTATGAAATCCATGAAGTGCTACAGAGAAAATTACATTTTATTTATGTAATGAACACGTTTGAAGAAATATAACCAAAGTAAAGACACCCAGCTGAACTAAAATGATCCAGCAAACAAAAGCTGCTGTGAGCCCCCCTCATGTTGCCTTTGTGCTTTTGGAGCCTTGACCTGACTTTTAAAAAATAATTGGAAATAAGCTCTATGCTGCTGAAAAATGAAAAATAGATATTTGCAAAATTCTGCATAAATATGTATTTTACCTGGTTAATGTGTGTGGCGGGGCGTGGTCTGCAGCGCCGCTACAGGGGGGGCGGACTCATCTGAGCGGCACCCGCAATCACGCCTCGCCGCCTTTACGTCTGTGCTCGCTCTGCTGTTGTGTTGGTGTGTGTCGGGCTGTGAGCTGCAAAGCTACAGCCGGCTGTGTGCGTACAGCAACAGTGTGTGAAAAGCGTGTTCATGCAAACATCGTCGGGTCTGCCGTGATATGTTTACAACAGGACTTCTGCTCCTGAACCTCTGCGCACAGCGTCTGCAGGTCGGGGCTGTACGAAGTCACTTCATCTTTACAGGACTGTAAGCTGTCGTCTGTGAGGCGTGAGCGTGTTTGTTTTTAACACAGTTCACGGTGGAGCTGCTGACATAATGTGGATCCAAGATCTATAATTGGCCTACCTGGGGTTGAAAGTCTCGGTAAATGCACGGCGTTTCTGCGGGTACACCGGCTTCCACGAGTGTGATGCTTATTTTGAGCGATGAAAAAAAATAATAAGATATAATTTTATTTTTATATTTCAATATCACAATAATCTAACAATTTAGAACTACAAGGTAAAAAAGAAACAAACAAATAAAATACACTTCAGTTAAATACTTCTAATTTATTTTCCCAAACCACCCGGAGCCGCAAAATAAAGACTAAAGAGCCGCATGCAGCTCCGGAGCCGCGGGTTGCCGACCCCTGGCCTAAGCTTTTATGTCTCAGAGGTTTTATTTTGATAGTCACAGGAAGGCTGCTAAACTAAGTGTGAGGTTTGAATGGGTGGAGTGTCGACCGTGTGAGACAGACTCAGGTAAAGAGTCGAGCTTCATGATTGGTTTAAACATTTGATGCAGGGTCAGGCTACATGTCGGCACTCAGTGATGATGTCATCGGGTATCATCACACCTCCGCTGACATTTTTATGAGGTCATCACCCACCTGACCAGCATCACCTCCTGATCCATCTTCAGCTTCAGCTCCGCCTCCAGCTGGTCCTTCTCAGCGCTCAGCCGCTGCACCAGGTTACCAATCTCTCTGGCGAAGTTCTGCTCCAGCTCGGCGCGCTCCCGCTGCATCCTGGGAGCATAACCGGGGTCAAAGGTCAGAAACAGAGCGGGTCCCACAGCCTGAGGTACAAATCCTCAGACAGGTAACGTTACCTGCGCTCCTGCTCGTTGCTCCGCCCTCCTCCGTGCTGGATCTGAGTCTGCAGTTTGTCCACGGTCTCCTTCAGCTGCTTCACCTGCTGCTCCACCTGAGACTTCTGCTCCTCCAGCTCGCTGATCTCCAGCTGACACACAGGTGAGAATAAAACCAGAAAATTTAAGTTCAGCTGCCTCCAAGGTTCAGCTCCACCTGCTGCACCTGCTGCAGCACCGTCCTGACGTGGATTTAAAGTTCAGTTCAAATGAGGAGGAAAGCAGGGATACTGGGAACCAGCAGGACTCCATTCCTTTAAACTGGGACATCTGAACAAAAGTGGAAACGTCAGAGACGAGCAGTCTGCAGCCGTCTCTGACGGTGTCCCGTCGCAGGAACTTTGTTTCTGGTACGACAGCTTTTAGTGCGACACCTTCCTTACCTTGAAGGCCTGAGAGATGTCCTTCCGCTCCACCTCCATGCTCTGCCTCATCTTCTCCAAGCTGCGCTCATAGTAGTTCATCTGTGGAGGAGGAGGAGGAGCAAGTGTCATGGTCTGAAGGCTACACACTGCGTGCGATGTGTGTGTGTGTGTGTGTGACCTGCGTCTCCAGCTGGATGTTGAGCTGCTGCAGCTCCTCCTCGTGTTTCTGCTTCAGTTGTTCCAGGGCCAGTTCAGTCTGGATGCTGACGGCCGGGCCCGAGTCGTCCAATGAGCACAGAGCTGAGAGAGAGAGAGAGAGAGAGGGGGGCGGGGCTCCAATCAAAATTTTGGTTCGCATGTTGCCGTAGTCGAGTTCCTTGGAATCGTTAGCCTGCCTGCTCGATCCCACTTATAGGTTCCTGCACTCTGGCTACGATCAGCTGATTCCAGGTGTTGGAGGAGAACAGTAACACGGTCAGCGTGGACGTAACTTTGAGTTTTATTGCACGAGAGCGTGATGGTGAAGCGGACACTGCTCCAGGACTGAAACAACTGCATCATACTGCAGCTAGCCAAGAACCCAGAGTGACGCTAAAGCCGAGTGAATGCTGACCCCAGACCAGCACCGTGATAAAGTGAGCTGCTGCTGAACTCAGCAGGTGACAGATGATGAGCCTCCGTTTCTACCTGTCCATATTTCTACAGTAGAATCACCATGACGACCGCTTTGAAGTCTCATGTCTGATTTGTGTTCATACATGAGTGAGGTCACGTGTGTTGGTGTGTGTGGGGCTGCAGCCTCAGGTGTTTATTGTTAAATGGTGATTATGAGACAGCGCGTTTCATTTTACAGAGAAACATGAAACATGTAACGAGCAGTATAACGAGTGGGAGTAACTAAGTAATCACAGGAAGTCTCAGGAGGCTGGCTCAGCCAATCACATACAGCCCTGTGTGACTGAGTGTGTGTGTGTGTGTGTGTGTGTGTGTGTGTGTGTGTGTGTGTGTGTGTGTGTGTGTGTGTGTCACCTGCTTTATCAGCCGGCTCCAGTTTCTTCCTGACCCGAGGAGACGAGCAGTGCTTCACGTCCGAGTCTGAACAAAAACACAAAAACCAAATCAGCTCTGAGAAACCGGAACACACACACACACACACACACACACACACACACACACTTACCAAGAGACATGATTAATTCACACCGAGACTGAAACCTGTGGGTCTGTGTGTGGGCGTGTCCACACCTTACCTGTAAATCCAGTTAAAGTCTCTCAGCAGGTTTTACAGCCTCATGTTCACGTCAGACAAGAAAACATGAACCAACCAATCGACCGATCGGTGATCTGGACGTTTGTTTGCTTCTCTCTCATTTTTGTGTCTGACAAACTTTCGTGAGAGTTTTTGTGCGTCTGATTAGAGGAGATAAAACTGAGCAACCAGCAGTCAGCTTTGACATCAATAGCTGTGTCCAAATTCATGGGCTGCGTCCCCCTGAGGACCCGGCCTTCGTGGTCTACGTGGGCCGGGTCCACAGAAGACCTTTGAATTTGCGTCTCGGTGGAGTTTAATAAACTCTCGACCGTCTCACACTTCTGTTTAATCAGTTTTCTGTTTGACGTTTATTCAGCTGTGTGAAAACCACCCGATGGATTAATAAAGTTTTATTTTGTCTAATCTAATAACTTCAATCTCAGCCAAACTGATTTACTCACAAACAAACACAACACTGAAAAAGCCCAACAATAACATTTTTAAGTTATCCAAGTGACTCATATATCATGTTTAACCTGAGTAGCGAAGACCATGGGGGGGGGGGCCTGACAACTATGTGCAGGGAGTTCGCTGTTGTCCTGGGTCAGCTATCGAGCTGGTGGGTAAGAGACGTGTCTGAAAACATCGAAGCACTTTTGCAAATATGTGGTGTCTTGATAAACTGAGCAGATATTTGATGTTTGCACAGCTACTTTCTCTCCCGAAAATATGTTAAAAGTTTATTTTGTGACCCAGAAAGAATAATAAGAGTAATATTAAAGCTAAGCAGCTGCCGCCATTGTTAGAAACTGAAATTGTCTGGGCTGCGCTATGAATTCTGGGATATGGTGGGCCACGAAGGACACACCCGACCCATCCTTCAAATCTGGGGAAATGAAGGATGCATTTGTCGGCTGCATTCGGAGGAGTCTACGAATTTGGACAGCCTTCGGCGCGTCGCTGTGACGTAATCGGCCTACAGATGCGGCCTCAGGAGGACGCAGCCTTTGGACACACCCCCCCAATGTGAATCGAGCGTTTTTATTGGACGGTTTTCTGGATTCAGGCACAGCGGCGCCCTCTCCTGACAGGAACGGGTTCACTTTAGTGCGTCTGTCTGCTGTTTTTCACAAAGCCTAGAGGCTGAACGGGTTTGTCGTGTCAGGAGCTTTTGTGTGTATTTGTGTGTCGTTGTGTTACCTGAGTCTGACTCCGAGTGTTGCTGGTTCCAGCTCAGCACGTTGGCGGCTCCAGCACGCCGTCTGCACTTCCTGTTTCTCCTCTGATTCTTCAGCAGCTCCAACTCTGAGCTCAGCTCATCGTTTCTGTCCTGCAGCTCCTGAACGCGACACACACACACACACACACACACACACACACACACACACACACACACACACACACGTTTTCAGTGCTGACACACACAGTCCTGTATCTGCCTACATGCAAATACAGAGGAAACAGCTGTTTGGCTGCAATGCACATGTGACAGGATGATGTCCAAACAGCTGTTTTTACAGCTGCCCCCCTGAGGCTGGTGACTCGATGAATTGATCCTCAGCAGCAGAGATGCTCTGGCAACCAGGCTCACACCTGCCTGCCTAACGACCTCACTCTGCCAAGATTCATCTTAAACACTTCTCTTTCAACTGCTGCTGTGTCCACAGTGTTACAGCCATCATTTTACCCTCAACGTCACCATCGTTGTTCTTTTCCAACACCGAGTCTTTCAAAGCTCAGAGATGTGAACGTTTTAAACTGTGTGGATCCAAGTGGAGGGATCACATTGAATCACTGAATGAGTAAAAAGAATATGAACTTTTAATATTCATTCAGATGTTTTCTGACTTTAAATTTTCTTTTCTCATTTCTTAGGTTTTTCTAATTTACAATTAAAACATTTTCAGCTTTTTTCCAACTTCTTCTTCTGTGTAAACGTCAACGTTTAGCAGTTCAGCACCTTTGTTGTCAGATTAAATTCGGTTTTCTTATCTCATTCAAATTTTTTAACTTAAAATTCAGCAATTAATTCATTTCAGTGCATACATTCAGATTTCAGCATTCACACTGCAGTTTCTTCAAAAAATGCACTTTCTAGTTTATATTTGCTGTATGTGTAATTAAAATTACATTTTAATTTGAAAGGACTTCCTGTCATCTGTTTCCTGGGAAGCCTTTACCTGCTGTGGTCTCTACACGGCCTCAGTATTAACGTTTGCTGCCTGCCTGCGTTTGATTGGCTGAGAGGACACATAGTCCAACACTTCACAGCTTACATTCAAAGCTGCAGACCGCTGCCTCATCACCACACCAACACTCAGGTCTGTAAATGAAATGTGCTTCAAACAGATTGTTTCTGCAAAATCATCGTGCCCTTCAAAATAAAAGCGTGACAATTTAAGGCGGTCGGTCTTACCCGGCACTGCTGCTCGTACTCTTTGATGATTTCAGACAATCTTTCCTCGTGACTCAGACCAACGCTGGACGGGTCCAAACCGCCAAACTGCCAAAACAAAAACAGCAGTCAGTCGATCATCAGCTGCTTAAACTGAAACGTAAAGTCACGGAGAAACCAAGTCAGAGGAAAGCTTCATTAATCATTCATCAGAAACAAGCTGGAGTTACCCAACACCAGCTGCAGTGTGTCAGCGACACACATGCACACACCCACACATCAGAGTTTATGGTCTGACGTTTGGCGTCTCGCTGTAGCGCGTCTTACATCCCTCGCTAACAGCGCTGTCAGGTGTGTGAATTAAAGCTGCTACATGTGATCTAGTTATGGAAATGCATTCTTTTCTTTCCGTGCATCACGTCACCCAGATCACCTGTGTCCTGGGTCACTTACCCAGAGTACTGGGGTACTGCAGGGGTACTGCAGGGGGCGCCACAGTCAAACAAATAAAAGCTGTAATTCATTATATTAGCTTTGATACTAACGGCTGTTATAAGGAATACTTCACCAGCAGTAAGTTCATGATTGAACCACAACCTTTAAAATTACAATCAGTGAACTCTGGTCATCAGGTTTTCTGTTCGTGAACGTTTTTAATTTTCCGTGTGATGCCGTCTGAATCCAGCCCTGAGTCCGAACAAGGTCTGAAAACAAGAGGAGGAAATGCTTCATCTGCAGTCGCGATCCACGTAGAGACCACCAACCAGCTTCGCGCTGTAGTCACCTGCAGCTTTTATTTTGAAGGCGCTCAGGTCACGTGAGATTGCTAGACGAGGTGCAGGAAGTGGCGGTCACCCGCTCATCTTCACTGTGACATCACAGAAGCGATCCAATCACCTCTGGCGAGTCTCACGGAGTGTGGAGCAGCAGCTGACCCACTCTCCACCGTCTTACTCGTTTCTCCCACTTCAGGTAAACTCCGCCTCCTTTCCCTTCACGCCTCACTCCTGCTCCCGTCTTTAAATCTGATAAATTTGCTGAACAAGTTGGAAGACTTTCAAACTCTTCTGTCACAGTTTGCTGGCTGAAAACATTTTTTCCTCATTACAGCCGGGAGCTGCTGTTGCTCGTTTAACGACAAAACTGGAAGAAGAACAGATAAACTCTGGGACGCGTGACGTAAGATTAGGTGTCAGAGGCGCACAGCGTGAGAACGGAGCCGACTGATGACGCTGTGAGTCAGACCGAGCTCTGGCCGTAACCTGGCGTTTAACCTCGGCGGCGGCGTAAAGGCTTTCTTTGCTCACCTTGTCACTCAGCATCTGGTCCAGGTCTCTCTGCAGTCGCCTCGCTGAGCCTTCGGCTTCAGTCAGCTTCATCTTCACAGCATTCAGCTCCTCCTCCAGACGACCGTTCTCCTGAAACGACAGGACGCGCTCAGCGCTTCACGCCTCTTGATTTTCAATAACCGATCTGATCACAAACTGCTCGTCCTGATCGGGACCTGTGACTAAACATGACAGAGGAGAAGCGGTGTAGCACACCTGCACGGCGTTGCAGAGCTCCTCCTGTAGCTCCGCCTCCTGCGCTCTGAGCAGCTGCAGCTCCTCCTGCAGAGCGCCGCGCTCTCGCTCTATGTGCTGCAGCAGCGCCTCGCTCTCCTGCTCTGTCTCGCTGCGCAGAGCCGTCAGCCTATCGCGGAAGTCCTGCTCCAGGTCCCTGCCAATCACAGAGCGGCTCATCAGCACCGGCGTCTCACCCGTGCACACGGCGGCAATCGTGCTATCAGTGTAGAGCGCAGCAGGCACAGAGCCCGACCCTTACCTGATCCGGCTCTGGTTGAGCGTCTCCATGCTGGCGTGCCGGTCGTCCACCTCTCTGACCAGCTGCAGGTTCCTGCGGTCGGCCCGCTCCAGGTCGGCCTTCACCTTGTCGCGCTCCCTGCAGGCCTGCTCTGCCACCTCCCTGAACACAGACGACAGAGAGCTCAGGGTTCAGCTCCTCGTCACAGAGCTCTGCTCCGTCACTGCGGAGGTCAGAGCAGCACAAACATCACTGTCGCCAACAGCTACCAAGAGCTTCAGACTGAAGCTCAGAGCACTCCCAGAAATCCCAACATACCAGATCAATCTGTGATTATTACAGGTCATTATCAGTGGAGACATCAATAATCCAGGACAGGACTGTCTGAGGAGGCTCAGAGGAGGCTAAACTCTTCTGATTTTAGCACAGAATGTAACTGAGCCTCAGATGAGCCCCTGAAATCTCAGTCTGAGAGAGAGGGAGGAGTTGTGACATCTAAATGCTGTGCTGTATGTAGGAATGAGGCGACATGAGGCACGAGCACAAAAACAACTGATTTAAAGTTAAACACAGGACACTAAATCCTGTCAGTGTGACAGGCAAATGTGAGTTTTTAAAGGACCTGCAGACGCAGCACGGGGCGCTGCTCCAGCCCCGCCTTGAGCAGCGCCCCGTGTTTCCTCGGAAAGTTCATCAAACCTACTGCAGGTGCTGGATTTCGATCTTGTAGGAGATGAGCGCCGCCTGGTGGATGCCGTTCCCGCTGACCAGCAGCTCGTTGTCCAGCGCCAGCGTCAGATCTGCCAGACTGAGGCGCTCCTCCAAGGGGAAGTCCAGAGTCTGCAGGGACATACACAGCTGGAGTCACTCACTCACACGCCATTATCAGGAACATCTGTCCAGCTGAGCCCGCCTCAGGTCACATGATTCAGTTCAACAATCATTAGAAGACATAGCATACATTTACACTGCTATGCAGATGACACCCAGCTCTATCTGTCCATGAAGCCAGATAACACACACTAGTTCATGCATTTATTACTTCCAGGCTGGACGACTGTAATTCATTATTATCAGGAAGTCCTAAAAACTCACTGAAAAGCCTTCAGCTGATCCAAAATGCTGCAGCAAGATTTTCTGAAAAATCGACAGAGCCCCTTATAATCCCGTGTGCCTTATGTATGAACTCTGGTTGTGTTTACTGACCTTGAAATGATTTTATGTGCACGGCGCTCGAAAATCTGTCAGATGTTTCAGTACGACTTTGCTGAGCTACGAAGTCGCACCGCTTGATGGATTGTCGGAGCATTATGGCATCGTAGGCGGAGCCTCGCGGAGTGATACGTACTGTGCTTCAACATAATGTTACCGTATTGTGTGTGTATAACCTCTTTTTAAGTTGTGTGGATATTATACATGGTTATGCTGAGGATGTGTCGGCCAGTTTCCACTGGAAATGCCTTTTGGTTAAACTGTCAGTGAGGAGTTTGCATTTGCACTGTTACATGTTTATATAACTTTAATGCAGATAAAAAACAGCTGCTTGTTTCAGTGGAAATACATTGATGTTTGTTTTGCACTAATAAAGTTGAGGAGTTGTAAAGTATTTTGTCTCGTGTCGATTATATCGTCAGTTATATCGTTATCGCAAATTTTCAAATGTATATATTGATATAAATATTTTTGGTCATATCGCCCTGCTCTGGTCTGTACTGTCGGACAGTAAAAACAATTGGGGCGACTGTAGCTGTGTTTGGTTGCTACATAAAACTGAATTAAATTCAATGAGTTATGTGAGTAAATGAAAACATAATTAGAATATATGTATGTGACTTCCTGTCAGTCATAAAGTCACATACACAGAGACATACACACAGTGCTTTAACTGTTACGACACACACACTCACTCACATGCACGCACACATACATACACAAACAGAGTTTACAACACACCATGTGGGTTTTATGTCTGGGGTTTAATGTGTTGACGCTGTCCAGCCCCACTGGACAGCGTCAACACATTAACGAGCACGGGGCGATCCATGGTAGCTCGTTAACGGAGATTTGCCGAGTTATGGTGTTAACGTCATTTTAACGAGATTAACGCTGACAGCACTAGTGGAACACAATGAATATGACTGCACATTTAAGCCGACATCACCGATTCGATACTTTGGTGTCACGGTTTGATATTTTTTCGATACAAAAAAAAATGTTCATGCTTTTTTAATTTGTCATTTATTTTTGTTTTGTTTGTTTTGTTTTTTTTTGTTTGTTTGTTTTTTTTTTTTCTCCATACAGGTGACCCAGGAGTTCTTTTTTTTTTTCCTCTCTCTTCCCCCCCCTTCTCACCGTCTCTTCTCCCCTTTGGTTTTCTTTCTTTCTCTCCCCCT
The DNA here is from genome assembly GCF_057382275.1 of Copadichromis virginalis. Lineage (NCBI taxonomy): Eukaryota > Metazoa > Chordata > Actinopteri > Cichliformes > Cichlidae > Copadichromis > Copadichromis virginalis. The sequence goes on along the minus strand of NC_140630.1, from coordinate 1,913,278 downwards.
CTTTCTCTCATTCATTCCCCCTGTCCTATTTATTAAAAAAAAAAAAAAAAAAAAAAAATGACAAAGGATGAACTGAAGCTCTGCCATCACGTAATGTCGCATACTGCTGTTTCTGATGTCATTTAAAAAAAAAAAAAAAAAAAAAAAAAAAATTTGTCATTTATTAAAATTATAAATATATATTTGAACTCAAAAGTACAGTTTTTAAATTTAATGTTGCTGAAACAACAAAATAAAAATAATAAATCTGATGGAGAAATCCCTCATCTTTGGAAAAGAGAGTGTATTACAGAGAAATGTCTCTTTCCAAAATAAAAGCTATACTATACGCTTCTTCTGGGCTATATTCTCAGCAGCATATTAAACATATCAGGTCCCCATAAGGAGAATCCTGTGCTAACGGCTGTCTAAATGACTCGGGTAAAGTTTGTAGCATGCGTGCTTGTTGTTTTTGTCTGCTTCCACTTGTCTTTGCACTAGGATGATGTCGGCGTAAATGTGCAGTCATATTCGTTGTGTTCCCACTAGTGCGGTCAGCGTTAATCTGAAATGACGTTAACGCCACAACACGGCAAATCTCCGTTAACGAGCTACTGCGGATCGCCCCGTGCGTGGGGCTGGACGGCCAACACGTTAACGAGCTAACTGCGCTAACACACTAGCTCCCACCATGTAATTGAGCATTGCATGGCACATCCGACATACTGTTTTACTTTAGTCCATGACGCGCTTACCTTCAGGGTCATACGTCACATGAAAACCAAAATAGTTCCAAAGGCCAGATCTGAATGAGGGTGGGGGAGGTTCAATTTGCCATGTTGCAACGAACTTAGCTTCTGTCTCGCTAGCTTGCGCTGCAGTCAGTGGATCTGCGCTCGACAGTGCAGCCTAGGCGGAGTAGTCGAACGCAGATCCACTGAGCGCTCAACACAGACAGCATCGTCAGAAGGAAAATTGATAAAGTAAATTAAAAATGTTGTATTGTTCCATACATATGCGTACTGAACCGAAAGCACTGTATCGAACGGTTCAATATCAATACGAGTATAATCTGACAATACTATAATATTGGCCATATTATATTTACATTACCACAGTGAGATGACTTTAGTCTCATGAACAACATTAGCTAATTGTTATTTACTAACTAATCTTAAATGACTGTTCAGCACAGAAATGAAGCCCAACAATCATGTTTTACAGTCCTGTGGTCTCAGCCTCAGATACTCAGCTAAAGTGATGTCATGACAAAAATGAATGACCAACAAAACATTTTTCTCCTTCATTTCTGTCAAACAAAGCTGTATGAAACGTTTCTCGCGGTTAGTATCATGGTTGCTAGGCAACCTGAACAGCGCAACGAAGGCCAGACCGTCCCATTTCACAAGCCTCTCACTTCCGCACTTCTCGTACTTATAGTACGCACCGTACGTAGTACGCGTAGTGCGCGTACTTCAAGCGTGCAGACCCTGGATTGGGACACAGCCAGAGCGAGGATTTTCACATCAACACTAAGTCACATCCACCACAGAAGAAGAGCCAGAAACAGGAAACAATGAGCGAAGATGAGGAGGGGGAAGCGACCCGTTTGATTTTCTGTGAAACTGAGTCAGTAAAGACTAAACTGATCCACGAGCCACAGAGCAGAGGCTGCTCCGACACGCTCACAGAAACATTAACACAAAAACACATCAGAGGGTAGAACGGGCTCTTTGCCCTGTGCCCAGCTCTGACCTGCAGGATGTCCCGGCTGTTCCCGATGCCCTCCTCCGTCCACAGGGCCGCGACGCGCTCGGGGCTCGTACATCCTGAGCCGTCGTCCAGCCGGCTGAGCACCCTCTGACCCACGGTGGCCATCAGCAGGGAGGGCGAGGCGGAGCGGGCCGAGTGCTCCTCTGACACCTCCCGAGGCTGCATGGAGGAGCAGAACACAGAGTCCAGGTTCAAAGGTCGGCACGCAGACAGAGCAGCTTAAGCCCAACGCAGGACCAGACTCCAGAGGAGCGCCTGCCGCAGCCCTAACCATTAATCTGGATTAGCTTCAAGGCGAGCCTGAAACACACCAACGTCCTCACACACACGCACGCACGCACATCTGTGTGTGTGTGGACGGGTATTAACATCTTCATGGGGGCCAAAAATTGGTAGTTTACTATACTTTTGAGGACAAACAGCCCTCATGGGGATCAAAATCCCCACGAGTTTGAAGGCATTTTTGAGACTCAAAATGTGGTTTTAGTTTCAGTGTTACGTGTTAGGTTATGGTCAGGGTCAGGCATTCATTTGTATGAGATCTTTGGGAAAGCGAGTCTCACTCGTTCTGCCTACATTTCAAAATAAGAGCACATCTAACTGCTCAGAGTTTCTGGGTTCAGTCTGAGTCACCTGACTGTAGCAGCACGTGGCGGCGGCAGCGCTCATCCTCTCCATCCTCGCAGCCTGTGATCACGATGGCCTTTACCTGTCTGTGTGCACTACTACCTGCTCACCTGCAGCCACCACAGCTGATTGGACTGATGAGCTCCAGCTGCGCAGAGCTTCCTGACTGGCTGAAAGGAGGCAAGGAGGGCGGTGCTGCGTTCAGGAGCTGCTGGGACATTCTCACTCTAAACACAGCTCATCGATCTGACTGACATTATTTCTAATATTCAGCTTCTTCCTTTTTTATTCGACACTGAAATAAAATGTTAAGTAATTTAATGAAGCTCACAGTCTTTATCTCAGCAGTGAGACGTTCAAGGTCAGGGTCACTCAGGTCTGAGGGGCGGAGTTATTGACACAGGTGAAGCAGTGACCTCATTTTCTTTCGTGGAGTATTTCAGCAGCTCTGACTTCGGCTGCAGACTCTTCTCTGAACGTGTGCGCCTCACCTTGTGTGGCGCTCTCAGGTCAGCTTGTCGTACTGGGGTGGAACAGGTGATGGGGGTGGAGCCACAGAGCACCTTCTTGAATTCCCTAATGCTGACCCTGCCGTCTAGGTCGGGATCCAACTTCCTGAGCAGCACGTCCACTTCCTGTTTATGAGCAGAGAGATCAATACAGATACTGATGTCATCACAAAGGGCGACGGTACACACCTCACCTCAGTGTGCAGGTGTTGCAGACCCAGGTGTTCGCACACCAGCATCAGCGCGTGTCCTCCTGGCTCCTCCCCCTGGTGGTGACCTGCAGACAGACACGTGAACCTGAGCTTGAACACGGAGGTTCTTCCTGCATTGGCCTGCTGAGAACAAGCTTCTAAACTTTCATCTCTACATCTGAGCGCACTCCGTCGCGGTGTGTGGACACCGTGCTGCTGAGATGTGTTCCTGTCACGTCGGTATGTAACTTTGATGAACACAGTTTTGGTAAAAAGAAAATAAATAACTATAAATAAACTATGAAGACAGATTTATCACTCAGGAAGACAAATGTACAAACAGGAAGTTGTCACCAAGTGACGGTGTGCAGTACGATTGCTGAACGTCAGAATAAAAACACCCAGAAACAAAGAGAAGGGAAACGTTCAGCAACAAGATGTGTGTGCGTGCGCGAGTGTGCGTGCGCGAGTGTGTATGGAACCAACAGCAGCAAGAAAACTCCAATAATTAATAATATTGGAGTTTAATAATAATTAAACTCCAGCGACAGGACGTGGCGGTACCTTTACACTGAAAGGATGTCTCCTTCTGACTTCCTGCCTCCTCGTCAGACTTCAGGCTCTGCAGTGAAAACATGAAGGTCAGTGATTGCAACACACACACACACACACACACACACAGTGAAGCCAACAGCTATTGGAAAAAATTCCTGAGCAGTCGTTACTTCTGCCGCACTGAGCATGTTATATATTTGTGTGTGCGTGCTCACGTGCACACTCCTGACTGTCACGCTGAAGAGCTTAGCGTGTAAACCCTCGTCCATCGGGACATTCACGGGACGGGACCTTTAGATCAGGACCTTTAGGACGTGTTTTGCTCGCAGATTAAAATGTTTAAATATTCGATGAAGAAATCTTCAAAAACATTCAGAATCAGCTGATCGCTGCACAGCTGAAGTACTGCCATCAGCTTCACATCCATCACAGTCCAGTGATGGACTCTCTGCAAAAACAGTTTCACTGACAGACACAGAGAGATTATATCAATTATAAATTAAATAATAAATTATAATTCTGACTGAAGTGCACACTCAGGCCTGTGAGTCCCGTTCAGCCATGGCTCATCTCTGCCAGTCAAACACACTTCGTATACTGAACTGTACATTTATTCTCTTTCAAGAAGTCATTTTTATTCAGTGTTTTCATAAAAGCCTCATTTTTATGCATTTCTGCTACTATGGAGAACACGTGAGTTGAAGGACCAGTTGGAAACCTTTATCCAGCTGCTGATGTTGTCATTGCTCAGCTCTGCAGTCGGCCCTCGAGGACTGGAGTTTGAGACCCCTGCTCTCGCTTATTTGGTTGCAGTTCTACTGAGATTTAAAAATAGACATGCAAACAGGATCGTGGGCGCTGCTCTGTGGGCGCTGCTCTGTGGGCGCTGCTCTGTGGGCTTAGGCCATGATGTCCCGTGGGACACGTGCTCTGTTTCAGATCCAAATGAAAACTCTCTGATGTTCCTGTTACTGTGTCAGTCTGACTCTCAGCATTTTACCCTCTTATGCAGACTGACTGATTCACCACAGCTGTGGTCACACTGTGAAAACGTGTTTGGTGAGAGGTCGCCGACCAGTCTCCAGGCCTTCCACTGATCAGTGCAGGAGGAAACACATGGACTCATGAAAGAGGCCAGTGTGTCTGCAAACTCAGGTACAGCATGAGGACAAAACTGAAGGCACCACGACGCTGCCCCAGCCTGGAGGGACAAAGTCCAAATCCATACTCGGCACCTCTCCAGCACCAAAGTGAGCCGCAGAGAGTCAGTTACTCGAGGTGAAGACTGCAGTCAGACCATTTCCTTCTGAAAAACTGTCCAATGCCTCAGACAAACCCAGGAAGAAAGGAAAGGGTGGCTCTGGTGTAAAGAAGTGATGAAGAAGAAGAGGTGGAGTCGTGTTCCCGCAGCAGAGCCGCTGCACTGAAGCTGTTTCACATTCTCAGTCAGCAAAAACTAAAAGTGAGAAGCAGCAGCCAAACCAGCGGAGCGTCTGCCAGCAGCCGCATTCCTCACAATCCCACTTCCTGAAAGACCTCCACCGCCCCGAAACCGCCAAACCTCCTCCTCCCCCCTCAGGTATTCACAGCCTCGGCTGCAGAATTGCAGGAAACCTGAGACCAGCTGACTTCACACAGTGAGAACCAGACCGCAGCTGCAGCCTCACCGATGCAGAAACATTCAGAGGTCAGAGGTCACAGCATCGTCACGGCACGAGAACAAAGTGACAAAGAGCTGAGTAAACCTCCTCCTCTGCAGGGACTCCGCCCTCTGCGTGCAGCTGAAAACCTAAAACCAGAAACTCTAATTAGAGCTGCAGCTCCCGAGCGCCTCGGCCGGCGCAGACACACGAGATCCAGGCGACGGACGACGGCGGGACCCTGCAGCGCGGCACGCACACGCAGTTTCAGGTGTTCAGTCAGACAGCATCACTGCGGTACGCTCACACGTACAGGAAGCCCACATTCAGGGCGTTCCCACAGTTTTTAACTGAAACTCCAACCAAACCACTCGAAAATGACTCCAGAGCTCAGAGTTCTAATTACTTTAATTGCAGGCAGACCTCCAGCCGCCATAAACATCCTGACGAGTGAACCGAGTCACATGACCACACCTGGGCGTCTGATAATGTGGCTTCATGTAATCCATGAATCGAGGCCCGAGCTTCCAACCACGGACGCGATGACAGAGACCGACGTGACATGTGCCAACATGTGACTTCTTTGTGTTGATTATGATTTTAAATTCTTTATCAAGCTAATCACTCCGGCCAGCGAAGAAACAGACCACAGCCGGGTTAGCGTCTCAAACTCAGTCAAAGGAAAGAAGAACAGGAAGTCAGTGTTTCAAAATAAAACTAGCTGTCTCACCTCCACGCTTTCCAGTGACGTCGCCCGTCTTAGTTTGGCCTTTCGGATGCCGGTCGGTGACGAGTCTGAGGCCTCCGCTCTGGATGGCGGAGAGTCTTCTGAGTCACGGGTAAGCGCGGCGTCGGGTTTACTGCGGCGGCCGTAACGCTTCGCTCCTTTCACCAACTTTGGCTTCACCTCCTCTGGAACAGCTGCAGAGAGGAAGAGGAGCAGCCTGAGTGGGTCAGCAAGACGCCGCTGCGACACTCGCAGCCAGAATGTGCCAAAGAAGAATCCTCCTCGGACTTTAACCAGACCACCCAGCTCCTGCACGTCTGCAGCCTGCAGACGCCGTTTATCTGCGCTCTCTGTCCCAGTTCTACATCCAAACTGTTCAGAGGGCCGAGGATTCGTGCGGCGTCCTGCTGCGCCACAAACACTGAAACCATGTTGGGTCATAACGAGCTGCTCAGTGTGCTGTGGTGTCAGCGACCGCAGCAACACCAACACGGCCGTCGGCTGTCTGAACATGTAAAAGCCCTCACACCTGCATTGCTGCCTCAGAGCCATGATTAATCCAACACAACACCCTGAAGGTCACATGACTTAAGGTTTACATCGCGCTATAAATAACATGAAACCAAACAAGAGATCAGCTGACATCCATTTGTGTTCCCCAATCATGAACCTCTGACCCCTGACCTCTGTAGGCCTGCCACCTTTCTATGTGTCACCTGGCTCCAGGTAGCTGCTGTCGTCCTCTGATGTCCCGAAGTCCAGAGAGCGGGACAGCACGGCCACAAAGCCCTCCTTAAACTCCTCGAAGTTCACCTGAAACACAAACACTTGATTTCATTGAAAGCGCCACACAAATACTGCGTGTGTGTGTGTGTGTGTGTGTGTGTGTGTGTGTGTGTGTGTGTGTGTGTGTGTGTGTGTGTGTGTGTGTGTGTGAGAGAGAGAGAGAGAGAGTTACCCGGCCGTAGCGCCTCTCTCCCAGCAGCGTGGCGAGCAGCAGTGGCAGGTGAGCGTCCAGCTGCAGTTTGCGGCACAGCGCCGTGAGCTCCTCTCGGTCCAGGAAGCCGGTCGCCGTCGTGTCGCAGCTGTCGAACTCGGCCTTCAGCTGAGAGACGTAGCGGCTGTGCTCCGCCTCCTCCATGCCAACGCATCACACTGTGGCGCCCACACCTGGAGGGAAAACACAGGTCAGGCAGAGTACAGCGAGTTATTCATGTGTAGTTTTGGTCTTTCAGCTGAAACACAGCGAGGTCAGTGACAGGAGTGGTTAAACTTCAGACTCTCTGCTTCCATTTAAGAGCTTGTTGAACGACCCTTTAAAGCAGCGGTCTCCAACCTTTTTTGCGCCACGGACCGGTTTATGCCCGACAATATTTTCACGGACCGGCCTTTAAGGTGTCGCGGATAAATACAACAAAATAAAACTAGTACCGGTACCGAAAAAAAGAAGCTTTATTCATAACACACGTGAAAAGACCCAGGAAAACCGAGTAAACGATAAAAAC